>NW_025106630.1:13175000-13273849 GCF_013123115.1 Colletes gigas
GGAAGATCAAGAGAAGCTCGAATTAAAAAGATTAGAAGTGTCGAATAGTAAGGATCCACAGCAGCAACAACAACAACAACAGCAGCTACAACAACAACAACAACAACAACAACAACAGCAGCAGCAGCAACAACAACAGCAGCAGCAGCAGCAACAACAACAACAACAACATTTACAAACCACACAAATTGTTCAACAGACGACCAGTCCTTATACATCTCAAGAATATTTTACCAATCCTGTCTTGTCGGTACCGTCTGTTTCGTTACCGACCTTGCCTTCGCTTCAAGTAACCACTGCGGGTGTTCAAATACATGCAGACATAACGACAGGTTTACAGTTGACCAGTACTCAGTCTCTGCAAAATCAATCATTTAAGAACTTAAAAGAGTATCAAGAAGGATATCTCGAGGGTCTTCGATGCCATTTTCAACCACAACTGTTACTCCAATCTTCTCAGATAAGTAAGTATCGTAAATATAATATGATAATGTTTACTGTTAGCTTCTAAAATATTGAGTTTTCTGGGTACAAACGTGTACGATTGTTTTTTGTTCTTTTTTTCTTTATAAACAGCATTTCCTACACAAGCTTTACCAACTGTAACCGAAGCGACAGGAATAATAGATAGCATACCTCATGAAACGAACGGTTACGTGCAATCAACGACCTGTAGCACTAATCAAGTTCAAGTAGCTACTCAAACTCAAGCACCAGCAACGACGACCGCTGCAACTATAGTTGCTTCGGACAAAAAACAAGTTTATACCGCACCAACGACTGGTAAAGGCAAAAAGGGAAGATACCCACTTTTGTCTCAACAGCAACAATCATGTCAGCAACAACAAACTGCCAATACCCAGCAGCAGCAGCAGGCACCTAATTTTCCCAGTCAAAATTACCATTTAGATCCAACTACAGGTGAGAGGGACTTAAAATTATTTGATCTTATTATTCGTTCGACAAATAATCTCAAGTTGGAATTAACATGTTCGCATTTTAATTATACTTAATATAAAGGAGAAAGGCAAAGAAGTAAAGAAGAAAAAAGTCTTAGTTTGCAATAAATTTGAAGAAAATAGAAAATACAATTTTATATGTGCGTGAAAAAATTCGTTCTTAACGTTGTTGACGCGTTGAAAAATATTTATCAGTATACGACTTGTTGATAATCAAATTTGTTGCTTTAGTTAATTATTTAATTTCTACTTTGTTTTAGTTGCTGGTCAATACACAACAGGTGTTCCAACGGTTGGTGGTTATACAACTAACCAAGTACCGCCTGCACCGTTTTCTTGTATGGATGTTGATTCCGAAACCGACAGTAATCACGATACAGCATTGACTTTAGCATGTGCTGGTGGGCACGATGAACTTGTTGAACTTTTGTTGAGTCGCGGTGCGGATATAGGTAACGTTTTACGAGTAGCATTATGAGATATTACCGTAATTTCCGTAATGTTTACACGATACAGTTATTAACACATGTTTAATTTTCCAGAACATAGAGATAAAAAGGGGTTCACTCCACTTATATTAGCAGCAACGGCAGGACACCAGAAGGTGGTGGGGGTTCTTTTAAACCATGGGGCTGATATAGAGGCCCAGTCTGAACGTACTAAGGATACACCTCTGTCTCTCGCATGTAGCGGTGGCAGAATCGAAGTGGTTGAGCTTCTGCTCAATCGGGGTGCCAATAAGGAACATCGTAATGTTTCCGACTATACACCTTTGAGCCTCGCAGCATCCGGTGGTTACGTTAATATAATAAAGCTCCTCCTTGGTCATGGTGCTGAAATTAACTCACGAACTGGCTCAAAATTAGGCATTTCTCCGCTCATGCTTGCCGCTATGAATGGTCATGTTGGTATGTCTACTATAAAAATATTTTAAAAGAAAATTACTCTTGTCAGTGTGTTAGACGTTTAAGCATAATGAATATTCATTAATGATAACTTGTAGCGGCGGTAAAACTGTTACTGGATATGGGCAGCGATATAAATGCTCAAATTGAGACTAATCGTAATACAGCGTTAACGTTGGCGTGCTTTCAAGGAAGACACGAGGTTGTTAGCCTTCTTCTCGACCGCAAAGCTAATGTAGAACATCGTGCCAAGGTATAGTTTTAATATTTCTTCGTAGAGTAATAGCTTTTAAAATAAATTATTATCTTTATGTAAGTATAGCATTATTTGTTAATATAAATAAATAAGGTATAGACATAATGTAATACGAGGATACAAGCAGAAGGAAGAGTTTCCAGAGTACATATATTAATTGTTAAACAAAACGTTATATACTTATATAAAGTAATAACAGATTGTTACTATTAATCGTGTACATAGTTTATAATTTTTGGTGATTGAAATTTTAATTAAATTAATGAAATCATTTTGAAATGACGTAAATAAATAAATAAATAAATAAACGTGTGAGTTGTACATGTAAATACTTTTCTTAGACTGGATTAACGCCATTGATGGAAGCAGCTAGTGGAGGTTACGTGGAAGTTGGACGTGTTTTGCTTACCAAAGGGGCAGATGTTAATGCTACGCCTGTTCCATCATCCCGCGATACTGCCCTTACCATCGCCGCTGATAAAGGACACTGCCGTTTCGTAGAATTATTACTGTCGAGGTAGAAATGTTTTTATTAATGTACTAAAAATTGTACATTTTTAATACATTTAATTCGAATCCAGTAATAAAATATATATATTTTTTTATAAATTGTGTAGAGGGACCCAAGTAGAGGTGAAAAATAAAAAAGGAAATAGCCCATTATGGTTAGCGGCAAACGGTGGGCACTTGAACGTTGTTGATTTATTGTATCACGCTGGCGCGGATATTGATTCGCAGGATAATCGCAAGGTACATACGAGACAGTTCGAATTCAGTTAATTACGTCAGTTTTGATTGCCTTTGTTATACAGGATGTTCCAGGTTTTAATGTTCAATTTTTGTCAGTATATTTTATGGCACTAAATAAGAGAAAGATATTTATAAACATAGAAAAAGTTTCAACAGAAAAAATTAATAATGAAATGGAACAGAAACGAAATTTGTACAATTTTATAAATTCGATCTTTGATTTTTTCAAACTACATATACAATGGTACTTGCTTCGAATGTGACAAACAAAATATATATTTCCATGTTTTATAGGTATCTTGTTTAATGGCAGCTTTTCGTAAGGGGCACATTAAAGTTGTTAAGTGGATGGTAAATCACGTTACTCAGTTTCCTAGTGACCAAGAAATGACAAGGTACATAGCAACCGTCAGTGACAAAGAACTTCTAGAAAAATGCCAAGAGTGTGTAAAAGTTATTCGAGCTGCGAAAGAGACTCAAGCAGCAAAAGCGAACAAAAATGCGACTATATTATTGGAAGAACTCGATATGGAAAAAACGCGAGAAGAATCGAAAAAAGCAGCGGCTGCTCGCAGACGAGAACGAAAGAAAAAAAAGAAACTCGAGAAGAAGGAGGAGAAGCGGAAATTGCACGAAGAATATAAGAAAAGTGAAGGGAATTACGAAGACAAGGAGGAAAGCGGGAAGAAATCTGGCGACGAAGAATGCGATAGGGCGGACGATAGCGAACACGAAACTGGCGATGATTGCGAAAGAATGGATAGTATGCCATCGCCAGTTAATAGAAGCCCGGAAGACCCTGACAGAGAAGAAGGCGACAGTGGAATCGATGCGAATAGCCAAGGTAGCTGCAGTAGCAACGATGTCAAAGCTAGAGAGAAAAAGAAAGACAAGAAGAAAAAGAAAATTACTAGTCCTATTAACAATGAGAAGGATACATCCCCGCAAAGATCGCCGAAATCTGTAATCGGTCAAAGCTCTTCTTTGTCTCAAAGTTCCATCACTCCGACCAAGTCTCAAAACAACACTTCCGAGAAGTGAGTAGAATGAATCGCGATCAATTTTACGATTAAATTTCATCGCAATACCGACGTTTCTGCAATAATTTTTATTTTCAGAAGACTCATAACTAACGTCACCAACGGAGTATCAGTGTCCACAACTTCTATTACCATGAGTGCCAGATCCTCGACCGTTAATTGCGGTGAACGTAAATTAAAAGGTCAACTGGTGTTCGAGTCTTCGAGACATCCTGCCGACAGAGAAGATTTTGAAGCAACTGGAAATGAAACGTACATGCCTGGCAAAGGCAAAAAATCTTACAATAATCAATATGATGGAGACACATTGAACACTTCTATCAAGACGAACACTACCACTAGTCCCAAGCAAGGTGGCAAGCGCGAGGAAGGCTGGAAGGAAGTTGTACGAAAGTAAGATAACCGATTTTATCTTTACAAATTAATTTAAATAATTGTTCGATTATTGGTTAAATAATTATGAAATAATGATAATAAATATAAAAACAAAAATGGTTCTGAAACAGGGGGCAATCCGATGATTCGGGGAGATTTATGAATTCACCATTCCGTTCGAAGAAAGTTTCTGTTCCACCGAATGCTATTAGTCGGGTAATTGGAAGAGGTGGAAGTAATATAAATGCTATCAGAGGCGCAACAGGAGCGCATATCGAAGTAGAAAAACAAAGCAAATGTCAAGGCGAACGAATCATTACTATCAAGTACGTGCTCGATCATGTTCATTCTTTCGAACTACAGTTTCTAACTGAATACGTAAAGTATATTTTAACCATGTCCCTTCATTGTCTTGTTATTTTCAGAGGATCATCGGATGCAACAAAACAGGCTCATACATTAATAGCAGCTCTCATTAAAGATCCAGACGTTGATATATTGCAAATGCTTCCGAAATCGAAACTTACAGTTGTCACGACTTCCTCTTGGGATAAGACCGTTTCTACTATTGCCGTAAGATCAAATAATGTATCTTGGATGTGAATAAGATTTTCAAACACTTTTATTATTAATTTGTTTTTTAACCTCATTTATGTTTTGATTTTAGTCGAGTAAAGCAAAGTTGGGTCCTGTAAGTAAACCACCTAGTCTAACGTCAAATTCCAATAGTATGCAAATTAATAAATCTAGTTACCCATCGGGAGTTTCTACCGTCAATCAATTGATTCCACTTCGATCATCGTCCACCATTAAACTTGCTGGAGCATTTCCAACACCTTTACCACGTGCAACGGCACCTAGACTCGTTGCTGCAGGTAATGCATTACCTTATTTTCCCCATAAATATTACCGAAAATTACAAGTTTGAATCTCATATTTATTCGGCAGAAAACATTTAAACGCATGTTCTTAACAGATATATGGTAGGGCATTTTAGACTATCTATACGCAACTTATTTACTTGTAATGATAATCGACTGAAAAGTTTATAAGGCCCATATAAATGTTTCATAAATATTGTATTACTTTTTACAAATAATCGAGCACAACGTTTCTTCTTGTTTGCAATCTTGTTTTTCTACGTGTGTAGCCGAAAAACGAGCGCAGGCTGTAGCCGCCCAAATGGCATCGTCATCGAACACGAAGACGACAATGTCGTATACCAGCGCGATCATGACCGCCGGACGAGCAACAAAAATCGTGACGACAAGCACCACGCAAACGTTCGCAGCGAAATTATCCGAAATCACTGCCAACACGCATACATCCACTACCGTGATGCAGTCCACTCATACCACGGTAAATAAGCAGAAATCGTTACAAGCGAATACTGTCACCGTGGTGTCAGCTGCGGCGGCGGCAACGGCTCAGCAGACTTCGTCTCAGCAGCCCATAGTTAGTACATCGCCGAAACACTGCCGACCACTGCCTACTTTATCTGCCCCGCCAACTATGGTCTCACATTACTCTGGAAAATCTACTTATTCGCCCGGCTCGAATGTCGCGATGTCACCAGCAGCAAGCACTGCGATCGCGTATTGTCCTGAAAATTCCATCGCCTCAACCTGTTCGAATTCAGTGCGAGTCAGTCCGTCACCGCCAATCGTATCGCAGTGTCAACAGTTGCAGCAACAACAACAACAACATCATCATCATCATCATCATCAGCAGCAGCAGCAGCAGCAGCAGCAGCAGCAGCAGCAGCAGCAACAGCAGCAGCAGCAGCAGCAGCAGCAGCAACAGCAACAGCAACAGCAACAGCAACAACAACAACAGCAGCAGCAGCAACAACAACAACAACAACAACAGCAGCAGCAACAGCAACAACAACAGCAGCAGCAGCAACAACAACAAATACGGAGTTCGACGCCTATTGCGTCCAATATCCAAGAACAACATCAACAGCAACAACAACAACAACAACACCACCACCACCAACAGCAACAGCAACAGCAAACGAACAATACGCCCCTCGAATATTCTTTGTTCAATGACACTTTCACGAAAGTTACCCAACAGTCGATGTGGGGTGGCCGAGAAAACGAATCTCAAAAGGGTATGAACTTTGCGACCGTAGCTGGAGGTGGAGTTTCCGTAAATACGTCGGGCTCATCGTCATCCAAGTTTATCGACAGCGTACCTCCTCAGGTTAGTATCGAATCTATCTATAATATACAGCGATTTGGTTTCTTCTTTTTCCCTGTAGAATAAGAATTTGTAAATAGAAATATAGATTTTTATTAAAAAAAAAAATAATAAAGTTAACCTTCAAACAAAGAAAAGAAAAGAAGAAATAAAAAGTAAACAGGACAGTTATATTTTCTCCTTGAAACTTAGATTGAGATATTTAGATATAAAGTTTTCAAATGAATATCCTATGTAATAATTGTTCGTAGAACGCATAACAAAGTGCTTTCTCACCTTGTGTACAAAGCAATAATGTGTCACGGAAGAACTATGCCATCCGAATACGACTTATTGTACCTGTTTATTTATCAGCCTCGTTTTATCAAACTTTTTATCTGTTTGCATACACAGGTGGACGCATCGAAAGCTCCCGGATACCGAGGAACAACAATGTGCTCTCCAGTTTCAAGCAAATCGAATAATAGCACAAACACCATTGCAACCAGCATAGGAAGCAGCACATCGTCGAACACGGGGCACAGTCCCATTCAACCGCCTCAGTTTCAGTCATCTGGAAATTATAACGACCATTCTCTTTCGAACAAGCCACCCGGTAGTTTGGCTGTGGCGCGGCCAGTAATGCCTCAGCAGAGTATGGAAATGGGGGCAGCGATGGGTGCGCAATTCAGTAGACCAGTATTTCAAGGCGAGCTGACGTCGCGTAACACTACGACGCATCAACCCCACGTTATATCCTCGACGTCGCAACCAACGTTGGATGTGGGTTTGTTCAAGGCGAACAATGTCAGTTACGAGCACGCAAACGTAAATTCGAGTTTACTGAAGATGGTACCGAACGAAGGGCAGGGCCACCCTCTTTTGCCTTTCCATCCTCATATGCAAAATTTCACGCAAACAATAGCGGCACCGTCTGCTTCTGTAAATACCACCGTCAGTATGTCGAGGTTAAATCCCAGGGCACCGGATTTCTCTAGTTCGCTGCATTTGAATAGCAAACCGCAGGTGACGATGTTCAATGCTGGCTCAGCGGCCGGAATACATCCGAATATGTTTGCAACGGTACCGCCACCACCTCCGTCTGCGATTCAATCAAATAATTTAGCAATGCTCGGAAACTTTCCCCTAGGAAAGTATCAAGCACCATCTCGAGCCACACCGAATACTGGAATCTCTACTAATGGACAAACGCGTTGGCCGTTTGCACCGCCGCACAATAATTATCCACCTCATCAGGATCCGATGATGGGCCAGATAGGCTTCACTAACCATTTGGCGAATATAACCGCACAATCTGGAAGCATCGATTTGATCACGAGCTTGGAGAATGGTGGTTCACCGGCAATATCACCGTCTTCTCCGGCGCAGGTAGCTCAAGAAATGAATCAGCTGAAAATAGAGGATCGCAAAGTACCGCGACCAATTGGTACAGAGAGAGCGTGGAAGAATTACGCAACGGCGGGCATGGGACCCGGCGGCGATGCCGATTCTATCAACTGGATGCTGAACAATGAAAAGCTCGTTGGATCTTGGGCGAGCTTGGCGCCAGGAATCGATAGGCATCAAGTGTTTCGCTCTAACGCAGCTTACAATCGTATATCCAACGTTGACGCAGAACTCCATCAGATGATGGAATCCTCCTTTCAGGTATATTCTTATCGCTTTATTAGTTTCTACTTTGTCAACATTTCCTCGTCTAGATTTCTACTTGACATCACAAATCTATAACGTGTCGATTCTCACGTCGATTTCAACTTCTAGAAATTCGAGGCTGAAAACTTATCTAGCAGAGATGGGCACATCTTTTCTACATAAGAATAGAATTTCATCTGGATAACAATTTATTCGAGACTCGTGAACAAATAGCTATTGCGTAAATGATGAGTTAGGATGTTCCAAAAATATTGTGCATTCGAAACCCTTAAGTGATAATTGCAACGTAACGTGATTTAAAGCACGATGATCTATATGGCTTCTGCCATCTTTTTGAAAGCAATTGCATTTCCTACGATATATTGATTGTTGTTTCAATGCAAAAAATTACACGCATTCACGTTTCATGCTGTCATCAATGTTGAATCATTTCTCGCTCAGAGAAAAATCCAAACTATACATATAGACGAAGAATTATAATTTTGTTTCTAATAATGGTGCAGAAACATAGAAATTTTTATTTTTTTATAGCTTATTTTAAATATAAACAAAATGAATACAATATTTTCGTAATGAGCACAAAAAAAGTTTCTTAACGATGTATTAATACATGTACTACGTTTGAATAGGCGGTTTAAAAATAGCCAGGTAGCATAGTGTCTAAAATATGTAATATTTTCTGAGACACTCTAATAAAACTATCCATTACGTGCACACGCTTGTATTTGTAGTATCGTACGTATGATATTTGTGTGGTGCTGTATGTGATTTTTATATGTTTACCAAAAATGCATCAGCACGTATTGTAAATAGTAAATGGCATCGAATACAATTCGACGATTTTAACAATTTAGAGAAACACAATACATACGGATTTCAGTTGTGAAATCGCTAATCCAAAGGTGTTCCTTGTTGTGAATCTATTTCTATGTTCAAACATATATTGATAATTGTGTTCGCCTTAGGGTCACGTGGATACTCAACAACAGCCGTTCCCGAATGGAAATGCTGCAGCTCTGTCACTAATGCCAGGATTAACGTTATTACCAGGACAATTTGGAACGCCTACGTTAACGGAAATCCCTCCAAACGAACAGAACAAAATGGATCCACCAGCATGGGGAATACCAGATGGTGTACAAGATAAACAACATCCGGTAAGTTGTACACATAAAGTAAGAAGGGAATCGTACGATGTGTTTATGCAGAATCTATATCTGTTTTACATTTTTAAATATTTAAAGTGTCTACATTACGCTGTTTGGCCCGATTATTGGGTTAGTCGAAAAGTTGGTAATTATTTACCATATTAACGACCTCACCACTTTCAATGACCTTGAAGTATGTTGGAAGGAAAATGTCACTGAATATCCTCAACCCATGATTAAAGATCGCCTACACCTAGTTTTGAAATTATAGGCATTAGAAGATAAGAGGAAAATAAAATAAAATATAATTAAGGTAAGTGTACCAGTTAGTTGACCATTTAAGTGAATAATGTCACAAAAACTTATATATCTTTTTTAGTTCTTATGGAATGATCACACCAAATTTATAGAACCACGTGCCAACTGTACCTTTATCATCTTATAAGTTTAGAACTTACTAGATGTGTGATACATATTTATATTGAATTTTCTGCGGGAACTCTTAAGGTGTTTCAGTAGTTATAATCAATCACACCTGTTGACATTGAAAATTCAAGTACTTGACCTCTTTTTGAGTTAACAATTGATCTCGTGCATTGTTATAGGAAAGATGTAAAAAAAAGTAAAGGATATTGAAAGCATTACAAAATTTAGTTCAACAAATAAAACTGTAAACGACATTAATACTTTCAAAACAAGAAAGTAAGTTCGATAGATACGATTAAAGATATAATTAAGCATTTTTAAGGAAATCTTTAGAAAGTTTAACTCAATAAGAGGAAAGACATTTCTATGTTTGTTAGCTTTTGTTCTTATATGACAATGAGACATACTATATTCTTTAACAAACTGTTGACATTTAAAATAATTACTTGTTTCGCTATAACCACTGTTACTGCGTATATAGTGGATGAAATTACTACAAGACCATTACTATTTTCAATAAACATGACAATAAATTTCATAATGATATTAAAGAAGTGCTAAGAAATAATTAACAAATAGAATTTTTTAAAATCGTCAGCATTTTAATGGTGTTGTTCTGTTTCTAAAGTAAAAATGTGCAAGTTTATTTACACTGCACTGTTTCGTGGTAATGATACTGCGCAATGTTTTTATAAGGTTTTCGCACGCTGTTAACACATATTTACAGAATAAGTGAACTTTTGGCAATAAATCATGGTGTCTTTATAGAAATTTTGTCCACTGTATTGTAATTGTTCTGAAACAGTGACATAGTATCGATTGCAGATACCACCGCGGCAGTCCCAATGATGCTATTCTATTACGAATATGACCGTTGAGGCTACTATTTTCAGCCTCTTTCTGGAAGTGTCAACTATTATAGTACATGGTCAATTACTGGTACTTTTACCTCACAATTTATTCTCAAGTTAATTTCAGATAATTATATATTGAAAAATAAGCTTGATCGGCTATTATTTTTCACTCTCGAACACTCGTGAATCTATCCCTTTAAATATATTTCAGAATTACTGAAATCAGTGAGGTCGTTAACATGGTAAACAATTACCAAAAATGTTGTATATTTTGCTTTCCGCCACCTCGTCTTCTTCCTTTCAGCCCCACTAAGCCCCACTAGCCCCACTAGCCCCACTAGCCCCACTAGCCCCACTAGCCCCACTAGCCCCACCAACCCCACTAACCCCACTAACCCCACTAGCCCCTTGATTCAGAAAAATATTCACGCAAAGTATTTAACCATTTGATTTGCAGGCATGGAATAAATGGACCCATTAAAAAGGAAGAAATTTGCGAAGGCAACAAATTTCGTTTCCTTACCTGGGCGATACGAAATAGAACCTGAAACTCAAAGTAGTGAATAGATGGAACTGGAATACGAAGCGTTGTTTCTAGGCACTTAAATTACATTACTACCCTAATTATATCCATTGAAACACGATATTATTTGTCATGCTAGGTGATAAGACGGTGAATCTTTACTACAACTTATTGCTATTATCTAGTATAATTATGCAATCGAAATAATTATGGTACACGGCACGAAAAGAGTTAAAAAAAGAGAAAAAAAAAAAAGAGAAAAACAGAGGCCGCGAAACCGAAACGAAACAAAGAAATTTTAATCATTATTGTTCATCTTCGATTTTCCTTCGGGCATACGCTGCTTCTGTGTACTACAGGATTGTAACTCGAAGTAGGCGGATATCATATTTGACTTACGAAACGACTACAGTTTGTGTCAGACTTCTTCCTATCTTAATCGTTGCCGGTTCGATTTGCCCCATTTACGAGAATTCAAATCTTACGGTATTTGCTATAGACATTCGTGATAATAAATTCAGATACGCATACGATACTACGTCGGCTTTGGCTTCACCCTTAGTAGTAGTTCACTCAAATTAGAACCTTGCATCCTTGGTTTTACTCCTCGAATTTCATGTATCGAATTAAAAAGCTTCGTTTTAATTACGTACGCAAATAGATACACAAAGGCTTCGATCGTAACCACCCGAGTGTTACATACATGCTGTGTCATCTAAATAGTACGTAATGATAAACTAAAAAAATAAAAATATGTATATGATCGTCGTAACGGAAAGAACAACTTTTGTGCATCGATGAACGGCGGAGGGTCAAAGGAGATTTCAAAAAAAAAGGAAAAGAAAAAGGACTTGGGAAAACGTCGAGACCTTGGAAACCTCTCGCCAACTCCTTCGCATTGCCGCGCATCGTTTTCTCTCCCATAAAATATTTCTACGTTTCGTGTCGCGAGAGTACTAGCTCTCCAGTTCCAAGATCAATTAAAGCAGATCGTCGACGTTTTCTATGTTGGCGATGATTCATTGGAACATGGGGGAAAAACGTCGTATACGATTCGTGAAAACTCGATTGCGACAACCGTGCATGAAATTCTCTTTCTGCCCAATGAGACGCGCAACAATTTCGCGACTGCTCTTTCTCGCTTCTGGCGTCCTCCTATTTCTTGTTTCGTCTTTCGTTTAAATATCGAACATGTTGGTTATCGCACGGTCTTCGACGCGAGCAATCACGAATTCACCGAACGCAAAAGACGCAAATACTCCTTGCTATCGGCGCGGGTGGGGGTGTGGGGGTGGGTGGGGGGAGGAAACAGAAACGCATAGAAAGAGGAAAGAAGTTTTGAAACACTTATTATACACGAGAGCACATGCTACTCGGATGAAATAAACACGACCAGGCTTTGAACATGATTCAATTATGATCTTACACACGAAGGGGCGTGAAAACAAAAATGAATAGAAAAAGAAAAATGTTGGCACGAATTAACACGCGCTGTACTAATAATACATTAAATATTATGTATACCGAATCCTATTCGAATCAATGAATATTGTTCATTGTTAAACAGGTAGTGGGCCGCCGACACGTAAATATAACTCCGTGCGTCCCTAGCAACAGTGCTATTATAATACTATTATTGCTGTGGTGGTAATAATGTTTATTATTATATTATGGTTATTATTACACAAGACGTAATTATAGGAAATGGAAGGTAAATAGAAAACGTCACCTGCTGTTTCGGCTGGACTAGTACGATATACTAAATATTCTAGATAAACACTCGATATACATACATAAGAAATGTTCATTTCGATTGGACATTTGAAAATCTTTCTTGGCGGGGATTTCAACAAGTGTTCAATACACATAGCGACGATACTGTAATTGAAACGGTCCCCTACGCGTAAGTTTCGATGAAGCTCGTGGAAATTGTACTAGAGCTTTTGATCTATTATTCCAGGGAGCGCTTCAATTATTCTCTAAGATACGTTGTTATAATTTAAAGCCTATTTTCAAATTTGATTTATGATAATTCCGATATACAACACAAAACTATTATATGACATACAACAATAAAGCAAATAAATGAATAAATAAATAAACACAATTGTTGCATTTGTTATTCTAATGTTCCTTAATCGGTGCTTGACAAAGAACGCGATTCTTCATTGCTATGTTCAACGTTGAAATTACGTTTATTTTCTGGAACCAGGGTAACAGGAAAATTGTAAAATGATTGCAAGTCACAACGATATTTGGATTCCGTAAGGGGATAAGAAAAAACGTATTACGAAAAGATTGTTATCATAGAAAATGTTTAATTTAGGAGATAAACTTACACATTAATAATACCAAAGAAACAGAAAACTTATAACGTCTGAAATAGAGAACATTTTTATAACATTCATTACATTAAATAACAAATTATAAAAAAAATTAAGAGCTTCTGCACCTCGTTCTTTCGTGTCGGCTAAACGATGAAAAGATCTTCCGTTCTGATAATCGTTAAATCGTGTATTTTGGTTGACGCCTAAGCGATATGCAAAGAGACGCGTTTATCTTGAAGCGCAAAGGAAAAAAAGAGGAGAACGGGACATTGAAAGTTCTTCACTGTTCAGCCGAAACGATAGAAATTTACGATTCATTATACAAGTAAAAGTAATAAATATTTACATGTGACGCATTTATACAAAAAGTCAGTACTGTGGAAAAAAAGTTGGCATGATTGTCAAATCTTTGCAAGTTAATGCTTCTCTCTGAATCGACTGTGCGCACGATAAACTACGCACTGGCTGTAGAAAATAATAGCGTTATTATAAAACTTGTATGTCTACATATGTATATCAATTTAACACCACCTAAACAAGGAGCAAATACAATTTAAAGCACTTTTTAATTAATACTATCTGTTAAGTAACCGAGAAAATAAGTAAATGCTTAAATAGAATTCAGAATAGATTTTGCAATATAAATCCAATAGTATCGTATACTCGACAAAAAAATATGTACATAACGCAACTTCTCTTCGTGCGTCTAGTCGATCAACAGCGAGAAAGAGAGAAAGAGAGAAAGAGAGAGAGAGAAATATTTTGAATAATTTTTAAAAGCCAATTAAAACCAACTTTTTATACATTTTACATGTATACATACATTCAAATATATATATATATATATATATATACGTACATAGTTTTATATTCATGTATTCATATATGTATATGTATATATGTATATTTGGGCACGCGGATATTTGCACATATGCATACACGCGTGTAATATACGACACCTATGTACGTATAGTATGCATATCTTATATTCGTTCATTCATTCCTTTATTCTCTCATTCGCATATCTATCTATCTATCTATCTATCTATCTATCTATGTATCTATTTACCTATCTATCTATTTATTAGTTATCTATATAGACCTCAAATAAATAAACACAGAATGGAGGCTTTAAAAAATAAATTCTAATCCGTACCACTTGCGTATCGATTTGCAAACAATGATAAATAAAGCCATTTGTACAATAGCAGAAGATAAACTTTCTAAATCTTATAAAACTGACTTGTATCCGCGAGGAACCAAATTACTGATTTTATTTATTCTCTTCAAGCCTCTAGCGAGTCCTCATCGTTCTTTCTCTCTCTTTAATCGTTCAGGACGTTTTAACCGAGTTCAATTTTCTCATTGTTCCTCCGTTACTTTTTCTTTTACATGGCCTGCTAATAGAAAATAAAGCTTCATGCCATGTATTGGAAATATATATGTATGTATGTATGTATGTATGTATGTATGTTTATATACACATATCAGAAACGTTTAGTTATTCTGTGGCGGTCTCTGATAATCTCGTTCGTTTCGCTGCGCCATTTATTCACGTTTATCGTTTATGCATATGCATACATATGGTATGTACATGTGCACGGACCTACACGTCGCGTCGACGCGCGCGTTTCAGACATTACACACAAGGTGTAGTAAATAATTATCATGCTAGTAATTATAATAAATTTTCACACAACCGTTTCGTTCCTTAGAAATATTCACGACAATAAGCTTCGAGACGCGTGATCGCGGGTTATATTCGCCACGCGATTTCTCGAATATATCGTCGCATTTTCCTGGTTTCTTGCGTTTAATCCTGTTTACGTTTACTATTCTACCTTCTCTCGTTCATATAAAAATAACACGCAATGCCAAGCTATCCAACATTGCTTTGTACATTCGCCCGTGCTCCAATAAAAAGAAACCGAATCTAAAAAAAAAAACATTCAGTGCGAAACCATTGCGACTAATTCTGCCCCGGGGTACTGAAATCTATTGCTAAAACTTAAAACTACATCTAGATTGTTTCTCATCTTCGTCGACATCTGTCACTGTGATCGAAATATTTCACTCCTAATAAGAATTCGTTTTTTGATACACAGAGCAAGCACCTGTTCTCGTATTCTTGAAAATACGATTTACACGTATACATCGTCGTAGTACGTACTTACATCTACGTTCGTTCGTTCAATGCTGCTCTGAACGCAACGATATACTTTTAACAAGTATCGTGACAGAATTAACACTTTCTATTCATCTCTTCTTACGTTATCAAATAAACTACTTAAAAATACATGATTCTCGATTATCTAGGATTCTCTTTTACCTTCCAACTTAGGCAATAATTTACAAAAACATAAATAATTATTAATAAGTAAGAAGTGATTTTGTAGCAGTAGATGTAACAGTGAAAGGACTAACGACAGTTGTAGTATTTAGTTATAGTAGTACAAGTAAGAGCGACAACGATCAGGACAAGTTGTACTATAGCATTGAAATCAATACTAATTAATCTTGCAATTTTTCATTTTTTTACATTTTCCTTCTACTACAAGAGAAATATTAAACTCGTTTACCGTTACTTTCTTTCGGGACGATTCGTTAAATGCTTGATTTTTTCTTTTCTATAAAAAATCAACATTACATGCGCGTGCGCATTGACGAACAAATCTGGAAAATATTCCGAATTGAGAAAAAATCACTTTTCACGACCGTTTATTACACCCGCGAGAACATTCGTCATTTTGTTGTGTATTCGATTTTTTGCGCAATTTATATGCGTTTTCTTCGAAAGTACTAATATTTCTAAATTTCTTGATTTTCTACAATTGCACGATATTCTGAATAACTAATCTACTTCTCCCGATAGAGTATTTACAATTTATGATAAAATTAATTTTTGTTTTTTTTTTGTATTTTTTTTTGTGTTTTTTTGTTTGTTTTTTTGAACGTTGTTTCTTTATTATGAACGAACGAATAGGGAGGGCACCGTCGTCTCATGTAAATGTTCGTTCATAAAACACTAGATTAGTTTCTAATAATAGATGAACGAAAAGATGGCCATCATATGGTACGCGAATAGAAGTCATGGTTCGGTTTTAATTGCATTCGATCCATTACGAGCCTGTCGAAGCTAAAGATATATTACATCACTATCTCATAACGAATGCTTCTTTTTTAATAACGTTAATTTGCTAGACATATCAAATATCTCTTTTGAAATGCATTCTTGCAAATTTTGGGTAAATTATTACTCTTTGGACACTTTCACAGGGAAACAATTTCTCAAATCAATAGACGTTTACTTAAAACCATCCCGACAGTTCGTAAAGTAGATTTACGAAGCAGAACGAATTTTAATGTTTCCGCGTTATTCGCCGGGGCTTCTACCAACCGATACGTATCTCGAAAGTACTTGTATTCAACTACGCGAATCGATAACATCGATGAAAATACTACTCAATTTGTGCATTCTAAAAATGTATAAATTAGAAGATACAGAACTTATTGCTTCGTTTACAACGACACATTTTCACATCTAGAAGCATCTTTCTTAAAGATATATTTTAAATTTGATAAAAAGTTTAAATCAACGTTACTTCTACTGTTGCTACGAAACAGAAAATCATAGTAAGTTTGAATGTCTTGTGCTTTGTAACAAAACGCGTTGCTTACTCGAGAAATTGTTTAACAACTTCCTTCTATTCCTTCATAAACAGATCCCATTAAAAAAGCATAAGCCCTATGGGAAAGCAAACATCCGTACCTTTGCGCGAGGCGTGTTTACACGCGTGTTAACTGGTAAGAATTGCACTCTTTTCCAACTATTTGTCGTTTCTTTCATCCAACTTCCAACTTGGATTCAGAGTAACAAAAATCAATGTTGTCACTTCTTAAATGCAGTTTTCCATTAACCTTATACACCACTGTAAATACTACTTGTTGTCCACTTAATCTCTTCGCCATCGATATTGGTATCAGCTTTGACGCTCGTACTTTGAAACAACTTCTTACCCTGGCCTGTACGTATTTTAATTTAACAATAAAGTCACGTTTTTTCAATTTAGCAACAAACGTTTTTATTTTGAGACCTACTTGTTTCTTCTAGCTTATCATTTTTATTTATTTCACTTTGCTGTTCAACCTCCTCTTCGTCGTCCTCGTCTTCCTCATCTTCTTCTTCCTCCTCCTCCTCCTCCTCCTCCTCCTCCTCCTCCTCCTCCTCCTCCTCCTCCTCCTCCTCCTCCTCCTCCTCCTCCTCCTCCTCCTCCTCCTCCTCCTCCTCCTCTTCCTCCTCCTCCTCCTCCTCCTCCTCTTCCTCTTCTTCTTCCACCGCAGACGAAGAATCGCTGTCGCTCTCTGAACTTTCAGAATTTATTGAAAGGGAACATTGATCGTAATCCTCGGGATCTGAATATATTTCTGCACCAGGGAAAATATACTTTCCAGGTGTTAGTTGGTAGTACGAGTTTTCTGTTGGGAAATAATTGCAATTAAAAAACGATGAGAAGTAATTATACGTATAACAAGTATTGGGTACTTTTAACCCCAAAGAAAAATGATATATTTTTAAAGAAGAAGCATTAAAGAAATATTGTACTTACCTGGCAATCTCGTAGCAATGCTTTCTCGTACTTTAGTCTGCCAACAGTGTCTTTCTAGTCTCCCATTTTTTAATTCGTCTTTGTCGTTTTTCCCCTCTCGACTATCGACGCTGTTACAACTATCTCCTATTCCAGAATCCAACGCAGAATCGATAGACGCTTGCCTTGGTTTAAAATTAATTTTATCAATTCCAGTGGTGGCTACTGTTGTACGATCGTCGCTCATGTCGGACACTACCGTATTTTCCATACAACGATTCGATTTCAACGTAGAATCTAAAATCGTACTTTCCGAGGAAAATTCGATTATTCTTGGAAATACTTGACACTCCTCTAAATTATAAACTTTTCCATTGTTTTTTGAGGTAGATTCCACCGACACAACATGAATTTTGTAATCGGTCGAGCAATCGGAGGTCTCGGTTATCGAAGAGGATGAGTTAAAGTCTAATGTAGAACTGCTACCAAAGTTCATTCTTTTCGGACTGCTTTCAGCACTCGACTCGCCCAATCTTCTCTTCGGACTGTCTCCCAAGAGACTGAACCTCTCATCTGTATTATTAACATGATGATCGTTGCGGTAGGGTGAAATGCACACGTTTATACACTCAGCGCGTTGTTGGACACCACTACCGTTGTTAACCATAAGACTGTCTTGACTTTCAACAGAGCACGAGTCGTGTGGTTTGAAATCAGTTTCAACACTGTCTCGTGTTAACACGGTATTCGTTGTTGTGTCTTGACTTTGCTCCCAAGTATCATCCGACAAATAACGTATCGGTAGAAGTTGCGTTGCTTCTTTAAGAATCATGTCGTTCCAACATACTTCCTTATAGTTGTCCCCCATTCTGTAAATAATTAAATATAGAAATGTAACAATCCACGTAACATCTCATTCTTTCTGCTTTCCTGAATAGGACACGACAGTCTGATAGATATACATAGAGAGAATTGATTTAGGTATTTTTTACGGAATTAATTAAAAAAATAAGACAAGTAAATAAATAATAAAAAATAGGAGAACTTGTTACTTACAACTGACACAATTGATTTATAACAATGTCACCATCTCCCAACAGTTCAACGTCAAACTTTAGATGCGGTAACGATTCGCGATTAATTAGAATTTGTGGAACATGAGACGGAATAGAGGAAGGAATTAATGCTACCGGCCGGACTTTCAACGATGATCCGATCACGATTAAAAGGTCACAGTCATCTTTGTCTTTTGACATCGCATCGTGAAAAGCATCCGGAAGTCCTTCCCCAAAGAAAACGATATCTGGTTTCATTATGCCCTGCGTCACCAAATCTGTAAATTAGAAAAATTCCCCATGAAAACTTCTATTTAGCTACGTTTCGCCGTTGGCCGTAGCAGATTGCGCTTTCTGTTTTACTCGATCGCAAACACATCATGTTCTATTAATTTTGCAAATGTCTGAACGGCGAGTCGTAAACTATACCCCGCAAATCTGGCTAAACAGCACGCACGGGTAACATGATGCAACTTTTAAAAGTTTACCTTATATGCTTATAAACAAGCCAAGGTTTTACTCGTAGTTACGATTGATGTATCAACTTATGCGTAGATCAGAGTAAATGGCAACATCATTTAGCGAAGACGTATTCCGCAAAGAGTAGATAATGTTCTCACATGGCCACCGACTCGCGACGCGCTATAGGAAAGACTAATAGCAAAAACTATCACTAGGTAGCTAATGTTCCATAGCATAAAAAATTGACAAGATATTATTGAAAAAACTATAATAAAATGACCACAGCATGAGCAAACAGTACGCAAATATAATATTTATAATTACCTCTGTAACTTTCATTAGGATTAATCTCCGATATAGGTGGCAAAATGTTAACTCTGCATTTTGGACACAATGGTATCCTTTGAGCGAAAATGTCTTCCCTGATATCGTCGGCTTTCACTTGATATTTACACCTCGTGCACGATGCAGTGGCAAAGGAGCCTTCAACATAAAACAGATTTGTGTAACAGATACATAGAACGTCTGTAGTTTGAATACGGTTCCAAATTAAAAAAACAAAGAACCTTATTCAGAATCGATGAACCTTCACCCTCATAAATTTACTTCAAAATTTGCATATCGATGAAATTATTATCAATTCCCGTTGTAAAGTTTCCTCTAAATCTATAAGTAGTAAGAGCAACGAAAGGGGAAGAGGCGTGTGCGTGTGTGTGCGTGCGTGCGTGTGGTCGCGTGTGCGCGAACATTTCCGGAACAATTCAAGATATTTTAATGATACTTGCACGAAAAAAATCACTACCGTCGAATAATATAAAATATGATCAAGTATTTTAAACAGGTCATCTGGGTAATATCTCTCATGAAATTAAAACTTTTGCCTTAAACATTCTTTTTTATTTACTAATTATACAAGTGATCTTTTTCTAATGTACTACCCTATTTAATTTATACAAATTACCATTACTTTACATTACTTATATTAGTTTTTTTTTTATTCATCCAACCAGAAGAAATTTATATTAATTTTTATAGCAAATATATTCCATTTTTATGAAAATTTATTTCAATTATACCATGTTCAATACTGTTTTGGACGACACAAGTCAGACAATGATGAAATATTTTATTTACGAGTTATAGAGTTTAATTCACACTGTATTTTACGCTCGCGATAATAAAGTTGACTCGGAATAAGAATAATATTACAACCAGTCTTAATTAGTTTATTTTATACGATGGGTTAAACAGATTCTTGCCATATTTAGAAGAAAGTCACCAACTCTAACAGCGATCAAGACCCTTTATTTTTCGGAAGACGTCTTGATTTATGACACAGTTGGCGACTTTGTTTCACCCACTGTACTACAGTACCTATGAGATTTATAAATCATGCATTTAATAGTTCTGAAACCATAAATATCTTCAGGTTATCGCTTTATGGGATAATAGTACTTACATGCATTTCTACTAGACATCTTCTTCGTCTGAAATTTTCTGCAATGGATTTTGTGTAAGAAAACAGGTAATTAAAAATTTTTCCAGATGTACAGTTATCCAAAATACCCACAAAAGAGCTAGTAAGTACACGAGCACAGTTTTCACACCATTACGGCAACATGATTTAATACATTCGTCAGCATTTGCTGTAATGTCTATTGCAATCTTTCTCATGATAGATTGCGTGACCTGCAGACTTTGTAAATTTAAAGTTACAATTCCGGCAGAAAGTAATTTTTTTTTTTTTGTAACGATCGATATGAATTTTTCTTTTGTTTTGTTACGAGTCGTGTATAATAACGAACGACGGCCTATAGAAACCAAGTATTATCTAGAAAGCAGTGATTTTTTTAATATCCCTAACGAAAATCTCATTAAAATATCTTTAACCGTTAAAACGACATGTGTATTTTTAGTTTCGTCGGGTAGTACTTTCACCACTCTTGCCCCGCCATCTATGGACTTGGAGAAAAATCATCGATAATAAAAATTGGCAATGATCGTATAAATTTACGAATATGCAGAATTAGAAGCTATGGGGGGAAGATTTCATAAATTTTGAATAAGATCCGTTTTATACGCGTATACTCACCATGACATTCGATCACATTTTCAATGCCCGCTACTTGTTCAAGCGTATCGATGTTTTGCGAATAATTTCTTAGAAGCTTCTTCTGTTTATCGAGCATTTTAATAAACCTGTGGCAAGGACTGGGTTTGAACTGTCCAGGATAAATTTCTCGCGCGAATTTATAAAACGGTCTTGGATCTTGACCAAAGTAATTAATATCGAACATAGCCTGAAAGAAGGAAGACGAGAATCAAAATTATTTCCAACAATCTAAAAAGAGATTTGGAAATAAATGATAATTTAAACATTAAACTGAAACGTTTTACTCGCTGTACCTGTGGATCGGGTAAATCTGGAAAATCCTGAGCCAGTCTGGAGTAGATACCGTCTCTACTTCTGAAGTCTGGTATGCCACAACTGACACTTACACCCGCTCCGGTTAAGACTATAATTCTTTTACTATTACGTATTAATCTGACTACATCCGACAAAGTATTTATATGCCTCAACTTCTGACGACGCGGTGGTTCAGACATCACATTTACTATAATCTGAAATATGTATATACAAAACGCTTGATAAGTATTCAAAGAAACAAAAAATATATTACGGTATAAAATGAATACAGTTTGTTCGCTCGCACCTTCCAAAGAGTCAAGTCGTCGACCTGCTCTGGAATCTGAGTAGAATCCATAAGGAGATGATGCAGGAGATCTCGAGGATCAGCACCTATCAACATTTGCTTTTGAACCCATGAAGATGCATTTCTCCATTGATGATTGACCTCTCCTTCGCCAGAAAAGTCAGATAGTCCAGATAAATCGGATAAATTTGAAACTGTTGACGACACTTCGTCTTTTTCATCTGCAATATCGATTCTGAAACAGTATGTGTCGATGATGTTGTTTGACTCTGCCAAAACTTATAATGTCAAGATATAGCCTGCTTCCAATTACTGTGTACACTTTAGTCGTACATATTTATGACTTGGTACCAGCACAAATGATTGAAATAGATTAAAAAAGATAAGAAAAACTTACGGACAACCAGTGTCATCGCCGGTGGAATCAATTCTAGATGGAGTTGTTGTCAAGTTTGTAGCATCTGGAGAAACTGAAGTCGATTTGGATTCGTCGCTCAATTCATTGAATCCGCTATCTCCTCCATATGTTTCTGCAATACCATTCGATATTCATTTAAATTTCTCGTTCGGCAAATAACAATAGGCCGAACGGCTATTTATTATTATAAAAAGAAAAATAAAAAACAACGCTTATATATTAATTTCGTTTCGTCCAAATAATCTGTAGCATTTTTTTAGTTTTGTTAAATGAAAAAGTAATCCGGATAACTATATTTGTCTTGTAAATATTGCATACTAAAATAATCTCATTGCGTGACATCGATTTTCAAATTTTCAAAAGTGGCGGGACGACATTAATCGTGTCAAAACACCTACTCTCTTAACGCAGTGAAAATCGTGCCATCTGTGAGCGTCCATTGAACGTAGCGCACAACTTCATATTGCGCTGTCAATAGTTTTTCTATTTTCATTATACCAGTTTTCAATTAGACAATTCTTTTTGAATAAGAATAAATCGGTAGAACATTTCAATAGTAATCAATTAACGAATAATTTTATTACGTGTCACGAATCAAATTTCAATAACGTCGCAACCATAAACTTGATCGAAATAAAAATGAATCGCGCGAAACGAAATTTACGACGTACTTACATAGAAACTGTCATGGCGGCTCTAGTTCCGCGTCGACTACGAACAAATGATACGATCACGGAAGGCGAGTGGACGCCTTCTTAACCGCCATCTTGCAATCTTGCAAATTTCATTCATGAATTGACCATATTTTTGTTAAAATACCTTCGAGATCTTCGTTCCGAGTATCATGCGACGTCTCACAATCTTGGAAATCAGGTTTCGTGGTGCTGGTACCGATGTAACCGTTGCCGTCGACTTTTCGTCGTTTTGCTGGGGACGAATATTCTGGCAGCTCCGAGCCCGACGCCATTTTCGACAGCAATGCAACGCATAGTTTGATGCACGGCCGTTGCAACAACAGAGGTCGCTTTTGTCTTTAAAGCTCTTTTCCCCTCCACTTTTTGAGTTAGTAGATGACATCGATACGATATGAAAGTTTCAAGAACAGGAAAGGAGATCGATATTCGCTTCGCGTATTCGCTCAACTTGTATTGCTGTTGTTATTCTGTTATTTCGAAAAAATTTCCATGTGCACATACAGTACGAAAATAATATATGTATACTGGAACAGAAAAATGAATTTTTGTTTCGCGCCGCGAACGTAAATCTCAACATGTTCATCACAAATGCATGTGCTTTCATGTAAGTACTGAACATTTATGCCGTCTTATGCAGTAAATATTACTAATTCTTACTTTATTACGTATTTTACTTACATACAACGCGACTTCCCGCAACACGTTAAAACATATCTTTCCAGTCGGCAGAAATAAAACTGAAAACAAGATGTATTGTATATGTATTTTGAAAAATTATTTCAAATTTTTGTCTAACGCAAATACTTGACAAAATAATCAGTTTCTATAAGGAGATTTGTTATTTATTCGGTAACTGTTGTTCTAAAAAGAAACTGCAGATAATATTAAATTTGCAGCATTACACCCAAACATGTTTCCTATGCGTTATTGCACCATAAATAGATTTGCAAAATTTTTTCTTGACTTTTCTTACGTTGGAATCGTACACACGGAATAGTGGAATTGCATTCGGAAAAATAATAGGTACTTTTACTATAAACTCACCTATTACTAGTAAAAATTGCATTTTTTTCATTTTATTTACTTTATGCACTTTTAATTCTACGTAACAGTAACATAGAGTAACGCGATTTCATATTATGAGCCAAGTTTGTCGAGTCGCTGTATTTTTGGTTACAGTTACCGATGCTAAAGTGGCGGCGATGTAAACTAAAACGTGCTAAAGTAAATTCGTATCCTCAACATGTTCAGGGTGCTTGATCTTAATCAATTTTTGGAAATAAGCGTATGAATGAGCGTGTCCGTTGCAAGTATTTATTATAAAAGTAATCAAGGAAGATAAAATTTGACCGAGTGGACGTCGAAAATGATAGATTTACGCGATGAGGGTGCAAACAATGCGTCAAATAATAAAAAATACGGTAATTTAAATATACCAGGTAAGTTAAAATTTATTGATACATTTGGTATTGTAAGACCACGTTATTTTTGACTGTCGGTTCTCGATATATGTTCATTAATAATTTAAGTATTATTATTATATAATGTCTGTGTTCCATTGGGTAGTCTTTTATAGAAAATTTATATCATTCAACATGCCACTAATGAAATATGATTAAATCGACATGAAAATATAACCTAAATTCGTATTGTAACATAACTGCTGTCGTCCACTATATATCTATTAGCATATTTTTAATATTGCAGAAAATTGAATATTTCACTGTTACTACCATCAGTGCATCTGTAAAATCGTATAATAAATCATACAGATAAAAGTATTATTTCACGAAACAGTTTTTAATCAATAATAAACAATTGAAAATTGTCAACAGGACAGAAAACTTTTATATGAATTTATCGTGCATATAAAAAATGACATATGATTAAACAATTATTTGGTATTATTTATGATAATTTAGCATGTTTTTGATTTAGAAAATGGTACAAATGTAATAGTTTTGTTAAATATTTTACACAATGAATTATGTCCTCGAACAGCAATGATGTAAACACAGAAATTTTTGGCAGTTTCTCATCTATTTTGAAACAATCTAATTCCGATGACATATTGTACGGGAATGGTAACATACATATTAATAATAGCAAAACTTTCTTATAATATTGGATTTTCTAAGGATAGAATATCCAATAATCCATACTATATATATATAAGAATTTTGTGGGACCTATAATAACACAGTTATTATATAAAATAATATTATAATTAAATTTTCTTAGAATATTATTTGAAACAATTCTGTAGTAATTATTATCAGACTTTATGGCATTATGTAATAGTTTATGTTATGGTGTTTATCAGTTACATCTCAGCAAGGATTAGCACCGCTTAGTCCTTATTTGAACTTTGACCCCGCGTATCTTCCTCCGAGTCAACCTGAATATATATTTCCGGAGGGTGCTTCAAAACAAAGAGGTCGGTTCGAATTAGCTTTCAGTCAGATTGGCGCAGCGTGTATAACAGGAGCTGGAATTGGTGGTGCAGAAGGCTTATATAGAGGTATTAAAGCAACATCGTTAGCTGGTCAAACTGGCAAGCTTAGGAGAACTCAGTATGTAATTTAAATTATATTTATTGTTTGTAGATCGAAAGATACTACGAGCTGCAGCAATATATAGTAAATTACCACAAAAGTATGTAATTTCCTCTTTACAGATTAATCAATCATGTGATGAAACGTGGTTCCTCGTTGGCAAACACATTTGGAATAGTATCTGTGATGTATAGTGGTTTCGGTGTAATTCTGTCTTGGGCAAGAGGAACAGATGATTCGTTAAATACTCTAGCAGCAGCAACAGCAACAGGCATGCTGTTTAAATCCACAAGTATGTATCGTTTAAACATATATATATATATAGATATCCGAACAGTGCTAGTAATAATTTGATTCTTTCAGCTGGTCTAAGGAAGTGTGCATTAGGCGGTTGCATCGGACTAGGACTAGCATCGATATATATTTTATGGAGTAATCAAGAAACCCTATCGGAATTAAGGCATCGCGGCATTAATCCAGCATAAGACAGTGTGTATACCAGCAAAAACTCTAACCATGTTGTACATTTTCAGAGTGTTCCTACTAAAGCCGTTTTTGTTTAAACGATCTATTTAGGGTGTTGACGCTATACTAGTCGTTTTTTTCATAAGTAGTAAACACTAGAAAAAAAATGAAAGAGGATAAAGCTTAGCAGTCTTTTAATACCAACGTTATAGTGTGAACACCTTGTATATAAATTTTTATCGCTATCAAAGATCATCAAAGTATGACAGAATTAATGGATATCGATAGTCTTAAAACGATACTCTTATTAATATATACATTCTGCGGTCGATACAAAAAGAAATAGAGGCAATTACTTTTACAGAGATAAAGCTTGCTATAAAGTATAAATCATTTTGTTTTATCAATTAAATAGTTACCATGTGACAAGTAGTGCTTGTGATAAGTAGTGACGTTTTTTTACATAACAGTATCCTATTAATTTCATAATTTTTAACAGTAGGATAAGTTATAGTTAAAAAATTCGTTGTTGTTTGATCGTTTCATTGAAATAAAACGGTCGAATTTGAAAGAGTAATATCTTCTTTTCGAGCATAGGGTACAATTCTATGTTTACATAATCAGAGGGTAACGTTAAACCTGCTCTGGCATTTTCTTAGTGAACCGTATTCGGTAAAATTGCATTCGGGTAAAAGTTTTACCAAAAACGTACGCATTTCAAAATAGAAGAAATAAAACAAGTTATTTTTATTTTGCCCTTGTATAAAAATTGTTTTGCGAAACAAATATCTCCTTAACTTTAGTATAATATTTACTTGATAAAAACTTGGTCTTTTGGTAAATTTGCTTTTATTATGCATTTTAGGAGAGTATAATCTTTCCTTCGATCGATTTGGGTGATGAATTGGAGAAAATAAGAGCAGTTTGAAACACGTTCTCTCGTATTCTTACATACTTTGTTGCATTTTGTTATTTGTTCAGATTAAAGTGAGATCTAAGCGGGATTCCAAATTACTAGAAATTTACAACAAATTCGACTTGTTTTGTACATAGAAAATCTCCTTGGACGATACTATAGAATAAACAATTTATCGAAATACGCATAGCCAGTCTGTAATATAAATAAAGAAAATTGTGCGCAGCAGTATCTATATGTGTTTTTACATGGATTAAGTTTACTATTACTTCATATTCATTTCTAGTTTTAGATTTATACGTGAGTATCTCTAACACAAACAGAATTCACAGTTTACAGCACCTGGATTACCATTGTGTCAGTAACGCACGATAATCTTATCAAAGTTTATCTCCCTACTGCTAAGTATTCTCACGTTTCACATCGGTCGTGCAGGTTTTGATCTGATACATATCAACGAAAAACTAGAAAAGGTAACGCTCGATTGATTATTCAAATTTGTTGTATTGTTCAAAGTTTTGGATTTCGTCGCACTGTAGGTACAAAGTATATTTTTTCTTTGTATCATTGAATGTGTCATACTATTTGTATGTGCGTACACGTATATGTATATGCATACAACAAGTAAAAAATGACACTTTCGATTCGTCAATTGTGTATATGTATGTAAAGGGGAATTAGCAAAACGAAAATAATCTGTTCATTTTCCGGTTTGTCACGTTCGAACGAATATCATTTGACGCTTGTTAGAACTGTATTGTGAAACGTGAATATTTATTGAAAAAATATGAGGCAAGCCATTCCTACTGTGTAAATATTTAATCTCTACGATCCTTGGCGTTCGTAGATATTGCATCGATGAGTATTAACGAAAATCCGCGGCTTATTTGAGCAAGAAGAACACGCAAGCAGTATTGACGGATGCACAGACGAGACCCTGTGTGCCAAGGTTTCTCTAGAATTAACGGGAAAATAATACTTTAGGAAAAAAAGTATACACTTGAGACATGTCTGAAAATCGTTTGAAAAACGTTAGCGATTAGGAAGAGGTACTTTCTCTTCGAGATACGATTTATTATAACGGTAAGCAATTATATTATTAGATCATTTTCTTCGTTATGAGGCGCATAGTTCCATCATACATTGATGGAATAAATTGATAGAGATGGATGTGCCAATGTATAATTATATTTAATTCTTGATTGTTATTGTACGATTGTTTTCATACGATCCTTACTCAAAAGGCACGCGCACTGGAAATATTTAAAGCTGGCTGATCGTTCATTTTAACCCGGTCTGGTTTAGTTTACGTGGTACGTAGAGATACCTGTTTCTTGTTAAACTAACATTAACGCGATTCGTAATTGAACGGTTTGCTGTTGTGGAAAAGAATCGATTACCGTCGAACATATTCTCGGCTCATCTAGCAATTCGATTTCCATACTCTATACGTATATCGAAAAATGTTGATATACACGGTCGGTGAATCGTTATCACAAAAATAGTATCTCGTGAGAACAGTAGCTATTGAAAATATTTATCTGATCGAAACTGACCATTTGTTACAACACGGTGTGTAACGAGGCTGTGGAGCATTTTTCACGGTACGTGTTCCTTCATACAGGGTGTTTTGAAAAAACGGTTCTGGATCTGCAAACCAAAAATAATAAATTAATAAAAATTTAATTGAATGATATTCGCCAAACGAAGGAATAAAGTTCTGCTAAACATGCAAAACATCCAAATTAATATTTCCCGAATTATGAACAATTTTCCGTTTATAACGAAAAATTCACACTATTGTGCGAAGGAAAAAACGATGACACTTAAAAGGGCAAGCTCTTTTTCAATTCGTGTTTAGATTTAAATCGGCAATGAGACATCGAAGGGACTGTGAGATATAAAATGATTTAGAATTTGATCGTTTCGAATTTCGTATTCGTTCTCAGGTGGAATTTTCTTCTCGTAAAAGGGAACGAAAGCGATGAAAGAGTGGCGAGCAGAGTTTATACTCTGTCTGCTCTACGTTTCATCCGCGATCTTCTCCGTGACATCGTTAATTAGCCTGGTAACCGTTTGGCAATATTGGGCATGGACACTGGACGTTTGCATCAGCATCGACTGCGATTGTATACTATACGGCATTAACACCTTTAGCACTTTTATGGGAGGAGATGCGAAACTCTGCCACTTTGGTGTTTACGGCTTGGTTCCTATAATTTTGATCGGTTTATGTCTCGGTGGATATCATGGATATAGATGCTGTATTAATAGAAATTTGGACGAGCCTGTACGAATCTACGATGACACCAGGAGGTAAGCATATCATAGGAATGTTAGTGCATTGCCTCTCAGGAATCTGTAGATACCAGATTGTACTTGGCCAGGAGAGCGCGCACCGAGTGGCCGTGGAAATCGCTTCACGATTCTCTTTTCCGCAGAAGCTTGAACAATGTTCAAACAACAGTGGTCGTCAGGCCTAAAAGAAGAACTCCGTATAAACAATGGATACCCGCTGTATTTCTCGCAATTTTATTGTGTTGCTTGTCATTAGCGCACGCAGTTGTAATGACGGACGGTTACTATAAAACCTGCGACCAGTATAGAAGAAGACTTATACAACTCCTGAGCTCCACGGGTCGCGAGGCTGAGGTCGGCTATTCTGAAAAACTCTCCTCGTCAGATATACATACATATACCAATTATGTATGTACCGTGCATTGCTAACAAGTTGCCAACTTGTTAGCAACGCACAATACTTGCGTGTCATTCGTGCTAAATATCGTCCTCTTTCACAGGTGATACATCACAGACTTTCGTGCGGGGCGATCTTGGACTTTATGGATTATTTACAACCAGATACAACCGATTGGCAACGCGACAGACAAATTGATACCGGTTTCGCTCTACGATTGGCAATAATATCCACGTGGTTAAATGTCTGTACTTGGGTATTCGCGTTTCTTTTAAATGGTACTATGGCGCGTAAGAGACTCTGTTGTCGTAAATGAAACGCGACACAGTCCCTTTTATAAGTTGATCGAAATTAGGATTGGATTCGTTCGAATAATGTTTGCCGAATACCTGAATTATCGAGTTGTTCGATTATTTGAATACACAAAAGTTTCATAAATATTACAACGATAAAGAAAGCTCTCGACCCTGTAAGGAATTATGACTCGTATTTGGTCAGAAAACGTGTTAGCCAATAAAACCATTGGTAGTTGCTTCGAATAACGAACAACATACAGTTACACACGAGCGCGCGTACGCGCATATATTTTTCTTATTTACTTAAACTAAATGCGTAATGGTCATACAATTATCGTATATAGATACAATTTTAGTTTTAGTGCTCTACACACTTTATACACAGATAAGATCACTCGTCCCTATATCTCTTCTTTTTGTACACTAGCGTAGTTGTCTTATTTTCTCACAATCGATAATACCAGTAACGCAGCTTTATTATACGTATACATATGTATGTGTACTGCGCGTACATAATGTTTTACTAGAATATCATCACAAAGCATCACATTTTTACAACTTTTTATCCGTCTCTTGTTTTTCTCTTACCAACTCGTGTGAAATGACAAGGAAAAAGAAAGAAATGCGACGAATGCCATCTCACAATTTATCACGTACGCACACACAGCACAGATATGCAATCATTGCAAATGTTGAAACAGCCAAGGCAGAGAAATTCGACACGTAGCAAGTCTTTCGAAATGCCTTTAATGAGAATTGTTTGGCAACAATTTTCTTTCTCTGCGTCAACTTTTGTAGAGGGTAAGAATTCTCTCTACGAGTTTTAGCACAAGATAGTGCCGCTTCACCGAACACCATCAAATAAATACTGTAACTGGTCTGGTGTCAAGGGCAGTGGACAAAAATTTAAGTAAAACTCAAAATGCGTTTTTCTTTACATTTCCCTGTACCAAGGTTAACACATAATAATATATACATAAACATAATAACGAGCAAGCAATGCGGAATGTGTAATGTTATTATACTATCGGCAATACGTGTATCACTGAACATTGTCGAAGAGAATGCCCTGGATGGAATTCAGATTCATCGATTGGAATTGTTTAAAAAAATTATTTCGCTATCGACTGGATTTCGAATCGTGTAAACTAACGACTAAAAAGATGGATTTCTCTCGCATCGTGAACATCATTCACGGGCATTCTTTATAGCTGCTTGCAGTATGTACCTTTTTTACGACGTATAAATAAACCCTCCCGAAGCACCAATCTTTTACCCTACCAATACTGCACAAACATACTCCCAGAACGAATACGCGATGTTCCAACGAATCTGATCAAGTTCGATCCAACTACCTACTTTACAAGCACATTCTTTTCATGGTTTCATGGCTTCCCTTTCAATAAAGTTTATAAGATCGAAGCTTATCGTTCGTGCGCTTAACTTGAATAGCTACGTATAGGAACTGAAATTCCAACATAAACTTTACCTTAGTAACTCTTACGCTTAATACAATTGACTTCGTTTCTATGCAAACATCCCATTGTTTCTATTCTACACAACAGCAGAGAGTACAAACTTTAAACGCTACTTAACAAAGAAAGAAAGGCACCTAATCGTGTATGTATTACATTACCTAGTATCTACATTTCCATTAGATAAATACGCATTTACCAGCGTACATGCATGAATTTGTACGCGTACGCGAATACATGGGAATATACCGATTATTACACAAATACTTTTCTCGTATTGTCTAAAGTGTTCTGATCTGTCTCTCTTTATCGATAAACTATACAAGGTGATTTTAGGAACTGGGAAGAAGACTTTTGTCAGAGTGGCTTAACCGGATCCACTATACTATTTCTGCGAGATTAGAGTATCGTTTCTCAGATTATAGAGTGAACAGTGGTGGGTGAACTCTGACAACCCGACAAGTAATATTGCCTTTACCCTTTTTGCTCTCGATAAGAAATTAGAAGAGCAGAAGGGAGGGAGGCGAGCGATCCTCGTTAAACCATTCTACGGTTTTCTGTATCAACTTTTACCCCTTCTGCTTATAGAAAGCAACTATGTATAGTCCAGTTTTTAAAAACATCGTGTACTTTCACTCTCGATGTATCTTTTTAATCTGTTAAACACGCATCACGAATAAACGTAAGTTATTTGAAATTTTGAAATTCGGTAATCATGGATTACGCGTAGGCACATCTGCAAACTTGAACTGGTCGCGTGTGTACGGTAGTAGTAACTACCCTTTAAATACGAATCCTACGTACATACGTATTATAATATTCGTTTCGTAGACACGTACGATTGTCAGGGATATCGACGTTTAGTGGTTCTTTCCAGCGAACGAGCGATTGGTAAATAAGTTGAAAAAAGATTTCTCGTGTCGCGAATCGTGTACAACTTGTTTCTATAGTAGAATAAAGTTAAACATTTCAAGAGTTTCTTCGATGGTACGTATTAATTGCGCCGCGTCGTTTCGATGTTTCAAAAGACGTAGATACGATCAGTCACAAAATTACTGGCACAAACAGCAATTTACTAGAAATATGCAAAATAAAAAGGCGATAAAACAACAGTGGTTCTATGAAAAAGTAATGATTTAAATCTAGTTTAGATTTAGAAAATCTAAATTAAAATTAAATTTTGTAATTTATGTGTTGGAAAATTAAAACATGCACGGGATTATCGCCATAGTGTTTAGGTGTGTGGCGGGGCGGCGTTCCTTCGGAGTCTAGTGACGTCGAGAGAATCTCACCCGGATCAACAACATTCTATAATTTTATTTATTTCTTACCAAACAAACATTTACATCCTTTTATTGTCTTTTTATTCTGCATGCGCAAATAATTTTGTGGTCTGCGGTACCTTGTAACCGTGTCGGAATTATTATAGTCGCAGAATACATATTTCTGTTTCGTAAGAATGGTTCCTTGGAAAAGTTTGGGCATGAGCAATACGAGTATACACACACGATATGGAAAATTCGATCGTGTACGTCTCTTGTTAGCTATTAATTTACTTTCTTAGAAATACTGTCTCATTTGTAAGAACTGCTAGATCGTAGTAGTAGTAATCTAGAAATTTCAAAGTACAAACGTAGCGTAGAAAATGCCTGGTTGCAAAAATAGATGCTCGAGCTGTCTTTATATGCGCTCTTTCTCTACTATTTTCCTTTCGTATTTTTCAACTTGGATTCGTTCGCTGAAAAAACATTCTGACAAAACCGACATTCGATTTAGTTTATTATTCGAATTGTCGAATTTCTACGCGCTAGTTGCACGAATCGGTATCTCCTGACCGACGCGAGTTACATTTTTTACAAGTTTCATTTGTAATTTCTTTAACCAGACAGATTCTGGCAGTTTCTGGTACAAATACATACTTTTGTTCCGTATAAACTTACATGCGAGTATGCGCAAACACTAAATGTTTTAAATAAAGGAATGAAAGAAACAAGCGACAATGGTCGCAGGACTTTTACGAGGAAACGAATAAATTTCTTCGATTATACGTATTATGTTTCACGAGTAAACTATTATTATTGGACAAAAATCGCGTATCAATTTTCTATGTATTTGTATAAGATATTAAATGGACGTCGTGCATGCAACGCATGCCATCGCTCAACTTTATGTACTGTGCACGAAAGAGAAACAAGTGTTACGGGACGACACAGAGGCAAGGGGGATTTTCTGCGTTCGGTCGCTAATATGAAACTAAAAATACATTGTATGTATGTATACATACTATGTATATGAAACTTTTCCCAGTAGGCATTCCTATTTTTATTATAATCGATGAAACCCACCCGCATTCCTTCCGTATCACTTGTGCACTTGTTCGTGCACAGTACCTACATTATCGTAAATTCTAGCCTTCGTCGATACCAATATGGTTAGGTCTGTGTTAATATACATATGTATACTATCTGACTAATCGATCCACAAACTCTTTCCTCGATAACCGAACTAGTGTTACCCAAATAACTTTTCCGCCTTAAATTTCATCTTGTGATAAAAATTTCAGATTATTCGCTGGTCTTCTTGGTGAAAATTCATCCAAACGCGAGAGCTTGGTCCTAGGCAATACTGTATTTTAATGTTTGCTTCTTCCGTCTCTGGTTTTTGTCACGGTCCTAATGGCAAAAAAAATATTTTACTTACTCTTCCGAATACTTGAGAAAAATCTAATTTACAATACTTCGGAGAGAACATCTTGGTTCGAAATACAAAACTCGCTTCTCTTCGTAACCTTGCCCGGTCAGTTAACGAGGAAACACTGTGTACAGTGTATGTATACTTTACTCGAATATTAATTTTCAAACGATTCGATTGTTTTTATTAGTTGGTAGACCGGTGACGAGCTAAAACTATCGACGTACTTTGGACATTTCTGTAGAGGGAATCTGAGGGAGTCTGCCGTAAAGCGTGAAATCATGTAAATTTCTTCATACCCGTATAGGTATTCTTGGTGAAGTTTCTCTTTGTACCGTCTTCGTCTCAAATGAATGGATTGCTTCTTCTCTTGAGCGATCCGAAACGTTTCTCGGGTTCCCTGACCACTTCGAACGGTGCGATTCTCTGTGGCGTTGTGATTTGTTTCTCCTCGTTTTCGTCGCTCGGGAAATCCTCGAAACTCATGTTGCTGAAGCCAGCCGCAGCAATGATGGAGCACTTCTTTGTCTTGGGTGACTTTTTCAGACAGACCGACTTGCCCTTGTGAGGCAACAGGCTCGACGGTAAAACGTTGACAACGTCACCGTGGTTTTCATCGATCAGATGATACTTGGACCTTTCCGATTTAAATTTCTCTTTCTTGTGTTGTCTCGGTGTATCGTCTCCGACGAGCGGTTCCGGCGACATCGGCGAGACAATGTCGGGTGTAATGTCCGGTTTCGATACGCTGTTGATAGTCTGTACGGTAATACGAGCAGTGTGTTGCACCGTTTGGATCGAGTATGTGGTGTCCTGCGCGATGGACGTCGATCGAGCGGTGTTGGACGACTTGTCTGACAATATTGCGTTCAGAGTCTCGTCGACGAAACTTGGCATCGGCATCGGCATCGGCATCGGCATCGGCATCGGCATCGGCATCGGCAACGGTGGCTGGGAGTACGGTCTTTGGGCAGAACCGGATCTCTGCTGTTCGTTGGTTCGCAATGGTGCGAATTCATCGAAGGGAATGGAACCGAAAATATCCTTGGAGGCCTTCAAGCCGGCGAAACGATCGCAGTCGTCCGCTGCTACTACGTTACTGAAATTTGAATTCGCGGCCGGGACCGATTGCGTCAAATGACGAACGCTGTTCGTATACAGCGGTCCAGATTCCTCCTCCGTAACATAATTCGAAACGATGCGATTGGCGAAAGGATTCGCAAAACCGCTTGGACTGAACGGCGACGAGCCGAACAAATCCTTTACGTTGGTCTCTTCGTCCAGTTGTTCGCGTTTCTCCCCGTCTTTTCGTTCGTTCGTCTCGTTTATCTTCTTTCCAGCGGCGGTTAGCTCGATACTCGAGGAGATTGCTCGAAACGGAAGTGGTTGTTGTTGTTGTTGTTGTTGTTGTTGTTGTTGTTGTTGTTGTTGTTGCTGCTGCTGCTGCTGCGTTTCTATCGATGAAAAGCTCGCGTCCTCGTAACTCTCGTTGCTCCCGACTCGCGGCAAATCGTACTTTGCTACAGTTTTTCCATCCGTATCCGCGTCGGACGTAGAACCGAAAATTGGGATAGGCGGTTGCAACGGAGTGTTCGGCTCGACTTGCTCGTTGTTGTTCTTCTTCTTCGTGTCCTTATCCAGATCGTCGACGCTTCTTCTCCAACTGCCGAATCGTGGGAACGGTGCCAACGCAAAAACATCTTTCTCGAGTTTCTTTAACCGATTAGTTGACAGATCGTCTTCGTCCGACGTCTCCGAGCTGCCGGCGTCCTCGATCTGCACAGGCTTCGTACAATACTGCTGCTGGCTGGCAAACGGATTGCCGTACAATCCTGTCGGTCTTGATTCAGGATCCAGTTCGTCGTCCAATAGCAAAGGCTTCTCTCCGTACTCGTGGCCAACGACCGGATCCACCTCGACGCGCGACAATGGTTGCGTTCGATAATGCCTCTTGGATCTTCTGTAATCCTCCTCACCGTGAACAGTGACATTCTCTAAAACATTTTCATCCATTCTCACGCAATTCTTGCGAGCTTCGTCCTCGTTCTCGTCCTCGTTCTCGTCCTCGTTCTCGTCCTCGTCCTCGTCGGTACATTCGTCCTCCTCGTCGTCTTCCTGTTCTTGGTTGCTATCGACCGTATAGCCGTTCGCGCGAACATTACCACCGTTATCATTACATTCCTCGTCGTCGTTGATTCTCAAATCGCTGGCTGAGCCTATCGAGTCGTTGGATTCGTCGTCGTTATCCGCCGGAGTAGTTTTTATAGCACCCTGCGTAACTTTCCTCTTCCTGCGAAGCCCGCTCTTACCCCGTCTTCTCTGTTGCTTGATTCGTTCCCGAGTTACGTCTTTGTCGCTGTCACTGGATGCATCGCCGGCGTTGAAAGGCAATTTTTCATATTTCGATCGGTTCTCCATGGGAGCGCGAACAAATGGCGGAGATACGGGACTGTTTTCCGTCGAGAGAGTCGTTTTCTCGTCCAACTCGATGCGCTCGATCCCTGGTTTCCATTGCTTCAAAGGTATTCTTGGTCTACCGTTCGTTGGTTTGCCTGAAACACACATAACGTGATTGAAAAAAAAAAAATTAACGTCTATATTGCTTGGTACACGGACAATCGACAGAATGATAATAGCGGTCGACACAATCGTAATTAAAAAAATATTTATTCCATCTGATCTTGAATCCTCTTTGGTGAATAAGCATTAATGTAAAAAGTATAGTATATCGTTGTTTTATATATGGTACACGATCTGGTGTATCTTTCTACTCCGAAAGTGAAAGAATTTTGATTTCTTCTTGCACTGTAATAGACTATCATGTTCTTCGAATTAGCATTTATTTACTGGAGAAACCAAGGCCAGTGTTAAAATGTTTCATAAATATTATACTAACATGATATATCATTCCGTTCGTACAACAACCCGCAACAACGTGTTGTAATTTCGTTTAAATAGAAAGTTCAAATTACTGTTTGTGAATGAAAAAGCCAACGTGAATAAGAAATTAGCGTAAACGTGTTATTATTTATAATGAACATTTTCATCTTTAGGCTACATTAATGCAATTTAACGTTTAATACATTTGTTGTATAAGTTTCTTTATACATATTTTACTTGCCTGGTAATCGTCGCATTTAAAGACATTGAAACTCACCGTACTTACCTAGGAGAAACGCGACGGTATACCTTAAAGCAATAGTTACCTAACTCGAGAACCGTGCATCTTGAGCGATCGAGTGGCACAATTTCGTCAAGTAAAAAAATTTATTTCGACCCGTTCATTGTATCTACCGGTAACGAACTCTACGTTTCAGCGTAATAATGTATCTAAAGAGACGATCTCACGCAGCATGTCGTTGAACCTTTTGCAAAAAAAAAAAAAAAAAAAAAAAAAAAGAATCCATAAAAATCCGAATTACAAAATTTCATTCTTCTTTTTAATTTTAAACGATTCCGAGAACAAAATCTAGTAGATATTTAATTCAAGTATATGTCTGTAGTTTTTAGTTAATAGATAAATATTTGATACAATTCCATATACGGCTTCAAAGAAAATTTTTGCTAAAACCATATTTTCCAGTTCGTCACTCTATCGTAACCCCTCGATACTATGGTAAAGTTATGCGCTCGTACGGTTTTAAAGCAATTTAACTATACAATAAATTAGGATAAACAGGAGATTAGGTCTGATTAGGTCTGCTACAGACGGTGCATTACGCTGTTAGAATTGTGCGTGTTCAGAGTTCTATCACTTTGCGACTATCGTGCTAGAGGCTCGCATTACAAAACAAATTATTAACCGATTTTCTCCCATCTTCTTCCCCACCCAGTTTGATTTGCTCCGAGACAATGTTAGTACCACCACCAATTATCACACCATCACCGTAAGGTCTGGAACAGTCCTAATCAGATTCAGGGGTTCAAGGATGATATGCAAGAAAACGCAGTAATGTCGTAGTAAAACGATTCAATGTATAATTTGGTTTTGCACGCGTGGTACAAAAGAAACGACAGTACGATTTATTATTTCCTAATCAAACATCGAATCGTTTGACGGACGAAAGGATTGCTGCGTTTTGTACCATTTCGTAGAAAAAGAATACTCCATATGCCATATGCTAACGTACACGTTTATTGCTGTAACATTATTATCTTAATACAGCGAGAAAGGTCATGTTCAAGATTGTCGGCCTCCTATTAGTGCTTTACGATTCGTACAGACCGTTCGTACAGACCGTTCGTTCGATATTCGTTCGATATTCGCGATTAGAAATGCACGCCGTGGTTCGTTGTACGTTGCATCGTGCTTAAAAGAAAATTACCGTGACAATTACGAATCGATTCGTCATCGTGACATCTTTAAAGTGACGCCCGACAAGTACAAGTCTTTACAAGGTAGTAGAACAGCACAATGGGAGGCAAACGACACGGGACATGAATTATTGAAAGCCCCTTTTCTTCAACAGACGACAAACAGAACGTTTGAGAAACGAACGAACAAAATCAATCGCGCCTCCTAAACTCATTAGGTTGTTCCAGACAGTGAGGAATAAATATGAAATTTTCCACGTAAACGTCCACGCCGTGAAAATAAAACGTGCTAAAAAAAAAATATATATATTTCCATCCTTATCAAAGATCCCACAACTCTAACGAGAACCAAACTGCACGCTTTACGCGTAATATACATATGTATATTAGGGTGGCCCAGAAAATATTACACAATTTAGTTAAAACTGTTAAGAATGATTTCGTACAACTGTACAGAATAAAATTCTCGATTTGCTTCGCATATACTGATAAGTTAAGCTAGTTAAGAGAATGAAGCGGGACGCTGCGTGTTATAGCACAGTTACTAAATATCGACAGTCAGAGATACAAGAAAAAGTACAAGTATGATAGAAATGTATGCGTGCGCGCGCGTGTGATGTTTGCACAGGCCACAAAAAGGAAGAAATAAAGAGAGAACCGGACATAGTTACAATGACAGGCAAAAGAAAAGAACAGGAACACCATTACAGAAAATAAAAATAGAACGAAAAATACATAAGACAGCTGAGGAGCAGAAAGCGCAAAAGTGTGCTCGAGCGCGTATGTGAATACCGTCGATACAATATTACTACAAGTATGTACGTATAATACACGCACGCAACAATCTTACTTTGCGGGATTATATTTAATCTATACAAACAAACATTGAATGCATGTTCGCAACGCGAAGCAAACATACGTGATTCCATACGTAAATAGTTGTATCCAACATTTTACTTATTTATATACATATTTTTTGCGTAATCTGTTCATTGCCCAAATTCAAATACAAGTGACAAATTAATCACGTGCCACGTAAAAAGTACGGCGTATCTCGTCCAAAAGCGAGTTCGATTTCGTAACTATTTCTTCAAATCTTTATCTATCCGTAATGTGGATATTTTATTTCAAAATTTAATAGCACGTAACAATCCATTGGGCTAGGTTCTAGAACAACAAACTGGCGAATTGTTCGTCGATACATGGGCCGGAAAAAAAAAGAAAAAAAGAGAGAGAAAAAAAGAAAGAAAGAAAGAAAATACCAAGGGTTTAGAGTTACTCCCTTTCGTTCGGCTACGCTTAATTTACAAACTGTGGCACAAACTGTCATAAATGTCTCGTTCGTTATCTGATTTTGCCAAAACGTCATCTCCCAAGTGAAAAGCTCGTATCCTCTGGTTTATACATATGTATGCAGGCATACACGCAACATGTAATAAACATACGATGCATTGTTTAAGTAAAATGAGGCCTCGATAATAGGGTGATGGCACACGATACACGCAAGGCATTGATTTACTCAAACAACAGGACACTGAATCGCGTATGTACAATGTACTACACGACAGTCTTGGCACGTTTTACACGTATCTATGTATGTAGTCGCGTATCACGGGGTGAATCACCCAACGTTAGGTCCATCGTCGTCGTTGTTTCCGACGATACCAGTAAGTGCTCGAGAAAGAAAACATTTGATTCCAAAGTTTCGAGACAAATCTAACAATTTCCAACATCTCGAAATGTTACCGAATTAACAAAAAAACATTGCACTACAGACGGTATCGAGTATTTGTTTATTACGCGGATCGTATCCCCCCAACCGACGATCTCCCATTTTTATGAAATTTCACGCATAAACAGAATGTTGAAAAATATGTTGGACAAGTGACGACTACCTGTGAATGAAATTTCTTCATAACTAATGAACATGAATGTTAAATACCAAGTCCACCAAAAAATGAACTTTTCTATATACATACAAGTTTTCTTTCTACCTCTATTAAAATATCGAAAATTATAAATTCGAGAAGAGATGATTTATCTCATACTATTTCCTCCTTCGAACGAAACATTTCTTTCCTTGGATACTTGCTCGTATCACCAACAAACAACGAAAATATTCGATTCTAACTTCAAGAGACTTACTCTTATATGGTTCTTTCGTAGAAAGAAAAAAACAAACATATAAAAATAGTTACCTACCATTTACCATTCGGTAAAGCATAAAATATTTTAATATACCGTATATGTGCTTCGTTTCAAATTAACTTTCGAGTAAAGTACGACTCATCCATCGTTCGTAATTGAGTGTGACTATAACTACCGAGAGCCAAGTTATTAATGCGTTACAGACATGCACGGGTTCACATTTCCAAGATCTGTTACCCGACAGTGACAGTTATTCGAACGGGGTAGCGTATTTCTTGTACAACTGAACTCGAACATTACTTGACGAAGAAAGAGAATGGTCGTAACATGAGCATAACAGGTACATTACTACTGTACAGTGTAACGCATCATTTTTCAAACAATTTACCACCAACAAAAACTGTTTCTAATTTAGAGTACTTCGACATCGACGATACTATTCACAGACACAGTTTACTAAACTTTCCTTGACTCGCGAGATCCTTGACATCGTCCTAGAAATGTACACGCACAAGAAACGCCACTCGATACACTCGAAACGTACCATTTAACAAAAATACGTATAATATAATAAGTACGCCCGATACTTGACAACAGTAGCAACGATCGGATTCATCTCTCACAAACTATCCTCTTTAACTTATCCTCATAGTTTTTATACATTTTCCACAACTATTACGAGTCTCTCTTTTCCATTTCTCTTTATGCAACAGCCCTAGCGTGAATTTACCCTACCCCCCTCCCGAACCCTATTTGTGCCAACGTATGCAATTAATGTACGCTCGTACGAACTTACTTTTGTATCTTTGGTTACTTAAATCGTTAAAAAAGAAGACAACATTTTATGAAAGACTCTCGCACGCATTAGAACGCAGGCTTGATTAATTTTTAAATTGAGCTTAACGATCGTTAAAGTTATCATAAGTCGGTAATATTAAAAACTATCAGTAACTTGATTACACCGAAACGTGTAACTCTTTCAACCGAGACTTCGAAACCTGTTCCGTGACATTTAAGGAGAAAGTCTGGTGCTTTATTTAGGTCGAAAATTGCGATTTATTTTTTATAAGAAAAGAATGTAATATTTTTTCTCTTTTCGAGAACAAAGTTTTAGTTATTGTTTGTATTCGTTTAATGCGCGATAGAAAAAGAATTAACTAATTAACTAAACTAATTTCTCCACCACCACGATCTCAACATTTCAAAAATTAACAAACCTTAATTTGAATGGAAATATTCAATTTCCCGGTCTATTTCGTTTTTTTTCGTAAGATAAAAAAAAAAATTAATTTTCACATTTTGCCGCGATGATTAATTTAATAAACAAAGTCTTTTCCTATACTATATTCAAATATCAGTTCGATCGGCTAAATACTTTTTAAGATGTCGTACACATTTTTTATCTGAAATTACACCAGACTGTCCCATTAAAAAAACCTTGCTCGACGAATGCGTATCGTTCAACGCGTATTATTTTCATATACCGCCGCGATATTCTATGTATCGTAACAAGTTTTCATGCCGCAGCAAATGAGAAGCTGATGGAATCTAGTTAGGTTGCTATATGTTAAACAACGAAGCCCGCTACTAATTTTCTTCGCGCATCGGTCGATCAGAAACCACGACAGCGAAACACATTGTACTTCGAAATAACGACGATTAACCAGACCAGAGATACTTTTCGTTTATCCTTCATTTCATGTCTCGTCTACGTCACAGGTAACTCGACTATTTCTCGAATTAAGTGTAGTGTAGGTATACGAACGATTATGCACAATTGCATTAATACGACCGACGTCTGCTGACTACACCGGATAAATTATATTACGTTTTCTTTTCTTTTCTTTTCTTTTTCTTTTTTTGCCTTCAATCTTTAAGCGAAGATTAGAAGACGAAATAAGCCTGTATACATATTGCATTTTAAAAATGTGAGTTTACGAATAGTAAAAAACTTATTACAAGAGAGAAATGTACGAAGAAACGTGATACTTGATGTTTTTTCGCTTTCGGTAACCCCGGTATCGGTATCGGTATCGACACAATGCGTTACAAATCAAATACTCGTGTATCACACTCGACAACACGCTCTTGATTGAAAATAGTCTCATTGTCTTGAACAAAAATGTACATTAAGAAGAGAAAGTAAGTGTTTAAACTAAACACGATGTTATATAGCCCTGAGTATTATTTAATTATGGTTCAACGAAAAATCAATACGATAAAATATCACTTACGCGTATACTTATATGGTTACTCTTTAAACTGTATACAGACTCATTGAGGAAAAGGCGAAAATGGAATAGGACAGTATACGAAGAAGGAGTCTATGCATTACCTCCAGCAAGTGCCGCAGCCTTTGACCCAATTTTGTTCTTCTTTCCTCCTAGAAGCAAGTCGAGATGTTAGTAATAACTTACACGAACGCCACCAAATATTCTCTTATAAATGTACGTAACGTAAATTAATATACTCTATAGCTCTAGAATGTTAACAGATTATTAGCTTTCATTCTTAAATGAATTCAATTTGACGAGACTCACTTGGCAAACTGAAAGGCGCGGATTCGAATGGATCTTCTTGTAAATCTGTACACGTCATAACAAGACTTTCACGGCTTTTTACACCGCTAATACTTGTATTACTTCCTCTTCTAATTTTATCAAACTCCGCGCCAAAAATATGATCTTCTGTTAATTGATTAAAAGGTTCAACATCTTCGAACGGATTCCAAGCTGCTACGTCTGCACTTAAAGATCTTCCTTCCGTAGCTATCACGCTCGAAAGTTCACCCTAATCGAAAGTTCTTCGTTTTATAAATCATTTGTACAGTTCTATTATATGCACGTGTGCCCACGTAGATACAAACTCGTGTTATTTCAAACATTTTACAATAGACTGTATATGTATAAATATTTGTGTAATTAGAAATCTTCTTCAAATATAACAATATTAACACTGTTTTCAATTTGGAAACAAAATTAAAAAAAGAGAGATTCAACTGACTTAATTGTTAATTACATAATAACTGTGCAGTGCAAGAAACAGAAACAACAACAACAACAACAACAACAACAACAACAACAACAGCAACAAGAAATCAATATTGATTTAAATGTACAAAAGAGATAAAAACGATCAAATGAAAATCATAAAATCCGTCAACACGTTAACTACCATCATTCGGTTGAAAAACAGTCGTCTGTTAAAGAACAAAAGTAATGTTGGAAAAATTTGCTCCTTAACCCCATAAAATGAGAAATAACCAGAATAAAGATGGTCAAATTTGAAAAACAACCACAACTCAACAACACAACCACCACAACACACAAACAAAAAATAATAAAGCGTAACGATAATGATAAAATTAACAGAAAGGGAAATTAAAATAAATTTGTGCGCTTTATGTACTTACAATACGTACATGCGAGGCACTAGTTCCCAAACAAGGCCTTATGTCGGTTAAAACTTCTGGAGATGTACCATCTTCTGAACGTGATTTCACCGAAGCCTCGTACGGAGCAAGAAATTGTGTGGTTTCATTTGCAAATGCTCTATATAAAGAAAAGAATAGACTCGCGTGTACACAGTTTGTATAAGAAAATTTCATCTTGTAAAAAAAGATATAACATACTTGTTGAAAGCACTTGTATCGCTAACGTTTCTTCTGTGACGTGCAGAGGACAGTGTCGGACTATCGGGTGGAGAGGCACTCGAACTTATATTTTGACTCAAGCTCTCCGTTTTATTTACTGGCTTCGGTAAAGTGGGGGGTGTTATAGGAGTTACCTTATTAGATCCACTTGGAATACTCAGTTTCGATGCTAATGAAGTAACGGGTGTGAACTTCGAAGGCGGGCAACTGGCAGAAATATTGGACGCTTTAGAAAGGGTTTTAGAGGGTTTGGGAGCTACGGGAGGTGGTATTTTTGCGGGTGGCGGCATGGTTCGAGTATCGTCTTTGAACGGATCTGGATATCCTGTAAGCATAAATAATAATGTCTGAATCTAATTCGATTGAATTTCACGAAATTTAATAATGCCTTCCACGAGGTTCCTTACCCGATGGTGGGAATAGCGCTTCTAAATTTTCTTCGTTCACGTTCGTTGTCGACTTTGAATCGAAGTAATATGCACTTCTCTCCAAAACAGTCACCGGGGATTGTCTGGTCATAGGACTTTGCGATTGTTGACCCTGTGCCTGTGAGAAGGGAACATTTTGACCGGGAGGACAAACTTGCGACGAAGTTTGATTAAAGGGTGACTGCGTTGACATTTGATGAGACGTTTGCGCGTTCACTGGTACCGACTGAACGGTTGATTGCGTGCTTTGCCCCAAGTAAGACTGAGGCGCATTCAACGAAGTAATTTGTTGGCCAATCGGAACGTAGGAAGCTGGAATTCCGACAGAATTTTGCGGTTGCACCTGATTCCCTTGACCAGATATTTGGCTCACGATTTGCCCGCTTAAACTTATAGGTCCCGTGCTCACAACAGCCTGCCCTTTTGGTCGTTGCCTTGGTGTGACCGAAGTACCCTCAACTGTACTTATAGGTGACGGTTTTGGTGTTTTTACTAACGACGATCTCTTTACAGTCTCAGATTCCATAAGGGGAACGGGTAATGATTCCAAAACAGGAGTTGGAACTTTCTAAAAGGATAAGGAAAAATGTGTATGCTTTCACTGACTAGGGACGTTCACAAATTCAAAGATTGATAAAATTTTTTAAACAACACATGCAAATTGAGCAATTTATCCATAACAGAAAACCATTATGTCTACACAAAAACATTATTTACGTACATGTAAGTTTTGTATGGGGCATTCCTTGCCCTGGATTTGAAAAGCAATCACAGAAACTTGGTAAATGTCAGGGCGGCTATCGGGATCCAGCTCAAGCATATAACGAATCAGACAATGAAGGCTTCTACTATATCTATATAAAGTTGAGTGTAGTTCTAATAATTTTATTATGTAAGGTGTTAAAAATAAAATGTTTTAAAAGAATATACATATACGTATATATGTAAAGTACAAACCTTGAATTATCCGGTATAGTAAAATTTCCTGTCTGAATAGCAAGTGTGCTTTCTCCGAATGGTAATATGAAAAAACAAAGTTTGTAAAGTAAACATCCCAATGCCTGAAATAAAACAAAAATCTTTACTCGATCCGATTCACAGACAACTCCACTTATACATCTAATACTTATAAAAATTTATCGTACCCATATATCAGCTTTTGTCGTAATAGATTTCCCACAGTACATGTCAACCATTTCAGGTGCTCTATAGCTAAGGGTCGTGTACTTTTTAATTTCTTCTTCCACTATCGCAGCACCTTGTACACCAGGATTAAGAACTTTAGCCGTTGCTGAACCAAAGTCGCACAAAACATAATGACCAGCATCGGAATATAATATATTTTCAACCTGAAATGTATACAGATATTCATGTAAATATGTAAAAAGTATATATATTTCCATGTAAATATGTCAACAAGATTTAATACGGATGATAAACCTTTAGATCCCTATGTATTATTGGCGTTTGACAGTGATGCAATCGTGACACGGCCTCGCAAACATCGCAAAATATTTGTAAGACTTCTGATTCGCTGAAACCAGTCTGCAACCTATAAACGATAAAGCAAAATTTTTCTTAGAATTTACGCATGTTACATTATTCGTGCATTCGATACATTTATTACCTATTGTTCATCATCTGAAGAACTTGAGACTTGCAATAAGGCATTAAAAGCAATAATTCATGTACTCCTCCACCTATGTGAGTGATGCTGCTATCCACATATCCAATGATATTTTTATGACCGTTCAAGTTACTCTATAAATTAAAATAAATGTAATCGATAGAAAATGATTTGATTCAAAAACATTATATGTATATATACACGCAACATTACTTTCGTACGTGTGTTTTAATAAATGGATAAATATTTATATAACTCACTGCAATTTGTATTTCCCGCTTACATACGTTGAGGTCATGTTCGTTATTAACATACATGCGTTTAAGCGCATACCGTCCACTCGAAGATTTAACCAGGAATACAATAGCAAACCCTCCTACAATATCAGTATCGAAACATAATTGTACGATCGTGTTACGTTCAAGAATATATCTAATCTTTGTACACGATACACGACCAACAATTTCTATATTCCTCTATGGTATTTACAGCGTGTAACTAATGTCTTTCCGATAGAACCATAAATTTTCTATTACCTGTTATAATTTTACAACTTTGCTTGTAATAACATTACATTTTTTAAGTATACATATAAAAATTTATGTAATAAACGTTGGTTACATATCATACTTCAGTCATCGAACAAAAATTATGAATTCGCTACCGTTTAACCCAATCCCCGCAAATCGCGATTAAATCGTTGATCGTTGTTAATATGTATTTTCTTGTCAATAATGCATAATTAATGTTGTTTTTGCGTGGCGTACATAAAAAGCAAACGAGATAATAGAGTGTATGAACGAAATGGTAGAAGGGATGATAAGTATTCAAGGTTGAAGGCAACACGTACCTTCCGCCAAAACTTCCTCAACAGTCACAGTATAACGTCCTACCACAAAGACCTTTCCCAAATAACTGTTCGGTTCCTTCGATGTGTTTTCGATTTTTGAAAATAATTTCTTCATATTGGCACACGTCGTCGGCCCTCCCAATACCGAACCGACTTGACATAAGGCCTCTTCTACTACTTAATCTTTAGATGTACAATATGGCGAGTTTATTTTCGTGAATCAATTATACTAATCGTACTTGTACCTTCCAACTTTTAAATCACAATAATTTTCGTGATAAACTAACTCCAATGAACTTAACCAAAGGATATAGTTCTAGTCATGATAACATTTAACGTACTTTACCCAGCCGACATATTCAGGCCGTATAAATTGCGCATGCTCCGCTCTGCATGAGCTACATCGGAAACATATGTGTACAACTTCCGCTCGAACGTCAAAACTTTCTTGTTGACTTTTTTTTTCGATTGGCTTTTTATTCGATCAAAACATCTTGTTTACAAAGTTCGAACCATATTGGGCCCGTTTTGCACTCTTTCTTCAACTACGAACTATAATTAGACAAATTGTTCTTTGGTCCTTAATAACTTTTTCTTGTGCCATTTTTCGAAACATTCTACAAATTAATCAGCGTCGTCATGACCGTGTGATTCTTTGTACAAAAATGAGACAGGTGAAAGTTTCAATGCACGAGAATTTTTTTATTATAATTTTGTTATACTTGGTTTCACATTAACTAAACGTTTTGACAACCCTGCAAATCGCACAATAATGTTTTATTTATATATTTAATACATACATACATACATACATACATACATACATACATACATACATACATACGTACATATATGTATATATGAGATACATTATTTGCGTTAGCGATATAGGTTTCATCGTCCCTTTTTTTTTTTTTTCCTATTTCTTCGTTTGTTAACTGCATTTCGCCTTTAAACTAACTTTCATATTTATCGATTATAGGCTCCTAAGCAAACGGACAACGATTCGATGGACATTCGTGCGCATTTGATGCTCGTGTATACTGTTTTTTTTTTTTGGTTGATTAATCGATAATAACGTATACAACTATTGGACAAAAGAAATCAATGACTTTCGTCGATCATGGACAAACTGTCAAGCGACGATGATATAGCCGAAATACTGTTATTGAAAAACCTGCCACCTAAATGTGAAAACGAAGAATATGTTAAATTTACTCCAAAAATTGAAAAATCCATACCAGAAAACAACTTTGAGGTATTTATCAAAGATTGTACATCGCAAGACAAGTCTCAACATCAAGTTAAAAATGAATTTATGGAATGTAATATCGAAGACTGTGACAGTTTGCTGAATTTCAATAAGCAGATAATCTCTTATTTGTTGGATTTGAAAAAACACATAACCTATGTTCTTCAAAAGTGTGAAAAAAAATTGAAAGTGGTAGAGTCAAATTTACAGAAACATACAATCGGAGATACAAAGATTTTGATTTGCAATGCCGGTATGCCATATTTCAAAGACAGAAATTATTTCTTTGCTCCTAACAACGACGACGAAACATTAAAAGAGAATCATAAAGAATTACAGCTTAGAAATCTTCCTAAAGTTTCACCATGGACAATAAAAGAAAGATACACCCTTTTGAAAGCGGTACAAGAAGAAACTATTGCAAAGGCGTTACACTCTCAAAAGATAGAATATATAAGGCTCAATGGGGTAAAGAAAAAAAAGAAGAAAACCAAAAAATTTCCACCTACAGATTTGGTAGAAATGATTGGTCCATTAGGAGGAAGGGAATTCGATTGGTTTAAAATATCGTCTATCCATTTTGAGGAGATACATGCACCGCTTGACTGTCGTATTATGTGGAATAGTTTTCTTCATCCCAAGATCAACAAAAACTGTTGGACAAAACCAGAAGATAATAAGTTGAAAGAAATTGTAAAGAACTATAAATATCAAAATTGGGATGGTATTGCCAAAGAATTAAACACAAATCGTACAGCGTATCAATGTTTCATTAGATACAACACAACAAAAAAATTGCCTAAAGTTAGAAACTGCATTTGGGAAAGCAAAGAGGACGAAAGACTTTTAAAGTTGGTTGACATATTTAAAATTGGTGACTTCATTCCCTGGGGTGAAGTAGCCAGTTGGATGCAAAAGAGAACTAAACAGCAAGCTTATTTCCGATGGAATTATAGTTTGGCCCCATATTTAACGAAAGGTAGATTTAGCAAATCCGAAGATAATTTGTTGAAGGATGCCGTCACTAAATATGGTACAAATTTTAGCAAAATATCAGCTGCATTGATGCCTAACAGATCAACTGTTCAACTTAATTATCGTTATCAATTATTAACTACCAACGAAGATAAAAATTGGAATGTATGGACGCTCACGGAGGATTCAAAATTGCTTGAACTCTACAAATGCTTTGGGCCAAATTGGTCTAAAATATCTGAAGCTTTTTCGTGTAAAACTAGGACTTACCTAAGACATCGACATGCAGCTTTGCAAAAATATATTAAGAGGGGTATTTCCGTTGTTGAGTTACACAAGAAAGATAAAAACGAAGGGCAGCAAAATCAGAAGGAAGAGGAATCTAAACAGAGAAGTAATAACAGGTTAAACAGAGATTGCGGAAACGATGTAGATCAAGAATTAATCGAGTATTTCTATATGAAACAAGCAACAGTAAACTCTATTCAGAAAAGGAGACATTGCTCGGTAGAAGAACTTGAGCGCAATACAAAAAAATTGTATAGCACTTTACAGCTGCTAAATGCTAAACTTAATATACCCGACGACATTAGTAATTTAAAATTAAACAATCGCGAGAAACAACTTTTATGTTCCTTGAGAGAATACACAAAGATGAAGAGTGATAAGAGACGACAATTTGAAGTTATAGATAAGTGTAGCTCGCTTATGTTTGGAACAAATTGTGATACAAAAGACGCCACTCATTACATACCACCACCTCCTTTTGACTCGCAGATCAAATTGAAAAAATTAAAGGAAACTCAGTGCATTGATTATCATCTAAATACAAATAATACTTTCTTAGTTGTAAAACCAGTAGACTTCAACACGCCAGACTTTGTAATCGCTCATATCGGCGGCAACGAGCAAGAACTACAATTTCAAAAGCTCAGTCAATTGTTTGAAGTTAATAGTTTAAAGTGTAGACAGAGTGCACATAGTATCAAAGATTTTTGCACTTTTTCAACTGGTATACCGCTACAACAAAATAATAGTAGCAATAGTTGTAATAGCAATAATAGGAATAATTTTAGTAATAATGCAGTGCAAGAAATGAAATTTATTGCTTGTTGCGAGAATCTTTCTGTTAATTCTTTTGAAAATAACAGTACTCACGATTATAGCTGTGTTAAGTTAAAGAGCGAAGATCACGAGGAATCGTGCGAACAAACGACGAAAAATATTACATTATTTAATACGTTAGAGAAGATACAAAATTGTGCATCCACTTCTAACGTAGAAACAAATATAGAACAAGATATACCCTCGATAGAAGCGACGCACGCAACGCTACTGAGTCTAAAGAATTTAATGTATTTGAAACAATTGAACGAAACGTGCAATAATATACATCAGTTTTTCACGAAATCAAAGAAATTTCAAGAATCGCTTAATTTACTAGAAACACGCCTCGAACAATTGTTTATGTACCCGATTGGCCAGTCAAAAACTGCATTACCGAAAGTTTACGTAATGGATGCATTTTCATACGATGATATTGCACCAAAAAGAAAAGCTTCTGAAATGTCCAAAATTCTAAAGCCATATAAAACAAAAAGGTTACATTCGTACGATAAAAAGAGTAAAAGTCTAAGATAATAGCGCGACAGATTCATTAATATTTCAAATAGTACTACTATATATACATGTGAAGTGTTATAATTACGGTATGAAAACAAAATTATCCCCTTTCATATAAAAAAGTACTAATTTGGATGAATCATATCTTTCAAAAAAATTTGCCAATTTTTTTAATCATTTAAAAATACGTATAGGCAAAGTTTTTAATCGATTTTATTCATCGAGTATGTGTGTGTATTGAATTTGAAGTATGTATGTATATTTATAGTGCAAATTGATAATGATATTAAGATAAATGAACAAGAATCTATGGATACAACGATCACTTGTATCCTTAAACGCGATACAAACACACTTCATTTAATTTTTTATTTCACGAGAAATAAAAAATACAAAACATTACATTGTTTTTTTTTTTAACGATACGATAAAGGACATTGTAAAATACATAAATCGACGAACAAATATAGAAAGAAGAGTGTATCATTGTATATAAATTCTACAATTTGTATATAAATTATAAGAATGTAAACAATTTCAATTACTTGGAAACAGTAGAATAAATCCTCATCAATTTTGTTTCAACATTTTTTTTGCCTAATTATTAATGCAAAATAAATATAAGTATATTTATCTATATTGCTAAATGTCCTTTCAACGATATTTGCCACACGTAATAGTTGTAACCAACACTCGCGTAGTGTATTTCATAATCATGATATCGAAGATAAATCATACGCGCAATTTAGAAAATGATTCACGCAAGCGGTGCAGTAATTAATCACACGTACAGAGTGGGGCTGGCTCAAAAGTTACCTAAGTAACTCATTTATTTTTTACGATAGACAAAAATGCTTGAAACAAATCTTATTTGGTTGTAAGGAGAGCCTAATCCGATGTTATTAGTTTTTCTGTAGGTGGGAGTGCAAAGTAGACTCGAAGAGAAATTCGGAGAATGAAAGTATCAAGACGTATCTATCCCAAAACATGCGTTGTGAGATATTCAGCTACCAAAATAGTGGAATTATAATCCTTGAACTGCTGCTTGAGCGTTGTATGAAAGTCTCATCATCTTGAATTTTAAAAACCAATACAGTGTTTTAACACTGTTAGAAAATATGTTATGTCCGTTGAAATATGAGTTCAATAGCCTATGAATCAAAGTTAATCATGGCTAAACAGTTATAATGCTTTAGTAGCTGAGTATCTTGAAAAATATTATTAAGTTAGATACATCTTATTACTTGTATTTTTCGAATGCATTAACATGTCGAATTTCGCTATATTTTTTCTTTAGAGTTGAACTATTGTAGCTAGTCATAATAATTGCACAACCTGCCGTAAAAACTCCCCACAGAAGAAGACTAGCCTCAATTTTATGAACTAAAGCTCGGATACTATCGAGTACCAATTTTAATGGTTTATTCGTAATTTTGAAAGTTGGCTTATCTTGAATTATTTTCATCTTTGACAAATAATCGATAAGAGGTGGATGATCATGACTAAATATTGGAAAATATTCCTCAATTTTTTCTCTCGTCCACCAAGCTTGTCTGTTCCACCTAATGAAGAAAAAAAGCAAGTAAAAGTAAAAGTAAGTAAGCGAAACACTGTACACCTGACCCTCTTTTTACAACGATTTTAAAGTTACATGAAATTAAATTTTGTACAGTTTTTTATTCTTTAAAACAAGCTTAAATATATTTCTATTAATCAGTATTTGCATGATTTTTATTTACACAATTTTCTTTCTTTTACACGGTACTCTTTCACCGTATAAAAAAAGGATTAGGTGTATGACGTGTATAAAGAAACACTTACGACTGGCTCCATGGAGTGTAATGATAGTGATAAAGACTGGCTTTAATGTATTTTGGAGGTTTATCACGGAATGGATTCTCCACATTATTCATTAAAGACAATACTTCAGGCTGACCGCTTAAAAGACGATAAGCTAACGACATAAGCCACGGATTCTGGTGATATGTACCCAATGCAGCAAACCACATTTGCCAGTCGAGACGTGGTTGATGTGGGGCTACGATCATACAGTTACGATCATATAGTTAAGAATATTTAAATATAGTGTTCCATATAATACGACAATTATCCATAGTGCAGATATCATTTGTTTAGACAGACATAAAATAAGCAATAATCGCTAGCACATGTATTTGACACGTGGTAGCAAACGTGTTGACAAATTTTTGATCAAGGCAAAAATAACGAATAAACAAATACAAAATGAAAATAATAATGTTACTAACGACCTACCGACAAAGGGTAATGAATTGTTAACGTTCCCTGGCTTATACAAGAATTCGTATTCTTTCCATGGCCCATCGATGTTATTGCTTCCTTCGATGATTACCTCTCGTCTACCTTCCACTCCAGTCATGCGTCTAAATAATCCATAACTATTTACCAACCGAAATGGTTCGACTTTTGCATGAATTTGTTTCAGTTGAGTCGGTATTGTTGAATTATAAGATTGATGTAACGTAGCATACGGTACCTAAAAACAGTTATCACTTTTATCTTTGCCACAGTTAGTTTCGATTTTTAACGCGTTGATCACCAAGTTATCCATTTTTACCAATTTTTTATGTTACCATAAAATTAGCAGAACTTGATAATTAAATGGGAAGAAATCATTTTCAACAAAACTGCACTTTATATGTATATCTAGCTCAGTGTCTATGATGATAATAATAATCATTGTCCCAATAAAGAACACACAAAGTCAGAAAAGTATTCGATACTTTCTAGTTGAACATTTATACTGAAACAGCTTTAATACTATCTTGTCAAGACAAACCAAGGATTCGACCACGCGTAGGAAACATATTCGATTTGTGCTGGTGATCAACGTATCAAATGATCGCACACAAATGTAACTCCATATACTTACAATACTTATAGAAACAATAAAACAAACTGCTGCTGTGTACAAACTTGTCACGAACGTCGTGAAAATTTTATTTCGCATTCCTTTGACCGTTAATAAAGAATTGACTATTGCATCTGCTATTGCTAAGCTAAGAGACGCTACGCCAATGTAAACAGAAATTGGAACCGCACGTGACAAAACATAATTGAATTGGTCTTGTGTGAAGGCTAAAAATGAAAAGTTTATAGTTGTAACGGGAGAAGCAACAATCATTATTGAAACAATCTTCCGTTTACGTTATAAATACGTACATACCGATATCACTTTGAATTGTCCAGTTATCGGTAAGTCTAACATTATAATACACACAAGTTCCATATAAGATAGCTGCATAAACTAGGCTACACAATATGGTAGAGAGATATTTTATAAAACTATTAGAACTATTATTTGATTTTCTCTTATAAAAAAATTGGTCGTCGAGTAAAGAAATGCACAAACAGATAGTTAGGAAGTTGAAGAAAGTATAGTTTCCTGTTGCTATAATGTGTATTTGAAGGAACATCTGGTTAAAAATAAAAATGATTAGATAAGTAATCACTGATATTATTACGTAACATATGCGACATATACATCCATCGAATATACTTACTTGAATATAAAAAGCTGTTATTCTCACTTTTCTATTTGGGAAGAAAAATAAAAATGGAACAACAAGTTCGGTAATATTCACAATGACTGTAGTAAAACGTAGAAACCACGTTGGCAAATGATGCGCATACCATGCTAACGGAGTAGGTATACATTGCGATTCAAAATGCACATTCAAAGCTAGAACATATTCATAACAACTTGTATAAATTATAAACCTGCTCTTTTCTTTTCTATGTTTTCATAAATCGAAGATATAATTATTTCAATATACTATACCATCTAATTTCCACCATACTGGGCAATAAGCAGTAAGTTTTACTACCCCGCTGGAAAACATTAAACGAAAAAGTAACCAACGTACGGTCCAGAAAGTCACAGCATCACTCGGTGTATTTGTTTTTCCCCGTTGAGAATACCATAACGGTGCTACTAATACACATAAGAATCCTGCTTCCAAAAGAAGCACATCCCTGTAAAATATGTAAAAAAATAAGAAAAAAGAAGAAAAAAACAAATTTAATATCAAATATTAAATATTTACCATTGAAACAACATAAATGTTTGCCCAATTCGGTAGAGAGAGTAATATAGTGACCACAGTGATGCAAATACCGGTGCAATGCAGAATCTTTGCGACACAAATCTATAACGAAATATTTATCGTTATCGTTCTTATTCCATTAATGTTCAAAGTACAAAAATATAACTGAAAAATTCTTACCCCACAAAGGAAAGAACAACTCCGATAAGTGATAATATATCTAGCATGTACTCGACGTTTAGTCCAAAGTAAGGAGCAAACCACAACAACGTTGGCTTCTGTGTTAATTTGTGAAGTAAAGTTCCCCGTCCTTTGAGATCCAACTGAGTTCTAGCTGGTAGAATTCCATTATCACCGTACAATCCTTTATATTTTTGTAACAAACGAATATACATAGACATTTAAAATTATTCTATTCTTCTGTAACTCACTTTAAATACAATATCACGTATTAAGAATATAATAGCAAGAAAAAAAGAACAATCAATAATAAATAAATAACTTTTCGAATACTTACCCGGAATTTGTACATAAAAGCTAAGGAACGCGAAGAGATATACAATACACATCCCCCGTAAGAATAAGTTACGAGTATATCGTACTTGTACCATCATAAATTCGTTGTGATCTCTACTTATTTTAAATTACTACTTCTCGTTTCTATAGAAAGAACGAAAAACCGGCAACACAACGGACAGAGCAATGCAACCTATGTTAAGTATCTTATACAAAACGTCCATTCGAATTTTATACTACGATTGCAAAAACTATTAGTTGAACTGGATTGGTGGTTTCACGTTTCACACGAAAATATGCATGCGTTGTGTACGTATGTATTATATGTAAATATCTATGTAGATACTACTGTCCCTACAATTGAACGCCTATGCTTTTAATTCTTGCTCTTTTAGAAGAAAATCACCATCTCCAGCACCAACCACAACGCCTCTTTAAAGAATGGATTTCAGTTGGAATTTGGAATTGGAACTAGTAACTTTCTCCTCGAAGAACAAAAATTAATAAACCAGGATAAAAAAGAATGATATAGTATATCTATCAAGATAGATGTAGAATCGATAGGGTTCGAAGAACTACTAAATTCCACGTGATCTAAACAACTTTTTCAGATCGTTCTTTAAAGGGATTTATAATACATGTTCTGTGATAATTTGGACAAAAATTTTGAAATAAAATTAACTATTTATCTATATTTATGCTTATCTGGATTGGCAACGTTCATGTGACACGAAAATGATAAGAGGATTACGTACTTACATAAGTAGGTACCTTTTAGTTCCTCGGGCCATGTGACACGAAAATGCATTCGATGAATAGGTCTATTCTGTACTTACTACTCTGTGACGATACATCTTTCACCAGAGTCTACATATATCAACTCAACGAACCAATAGGATTTCGATCCCACGACCATCTGTTTATATCGTTTCCATCCTTTCAGGAAATAGCTTATAGTAAACTTGTACGATGGAATAGAACTTTCCTTTCTTGCGTCAAGAAGAGGCAGCGCTGACCGCAGCCATATCGATACCCTAAACTGTGCTCAGAACTGAACTTCAAGTTTTTCTAACTTGTGACCTTTTAATTCAGTGTCATGAAACACGTGATGTAAGAAATATGTCGAACATCCGGTGTATGTGACTCCCTCTGAAAATGCAAAGAAAGTAAGTACCTACACCCGAAACAATCCGAACACAAAAATGGTGGATGCTGAAAATGATAGCCAGGATTCTAAGGAAGTAAATATCAGAGAAAATATGGATAACAATCAACAAAAGGGAGAATTGGTTCCCATGGAGGATAACGAAGTAAGAGATGTGTGTTAATTATATTGTCTTATAATCATTTTACTGTATAATTTACTTTTCCTTTTAAAAATGTTTCTCATATCTTATCCAAAAAACTAATAAACTTGATTTCGTCGTTACGTATTTAACTTAAACATTACCGGAAAATGTCGAATTTCTAAATGCATTTACAATTTGTTCAGTGATATGCTAGTGTGATTTAAATGTTCATCACAACCTGTTCTGTTCAAGGATGATGCGTTACATGTTTCAATTAAAACGTCATTCTTATGAATCTGCTTGATAAAAATCTATTGTCTTTCCAATTTGTTGTACAGGTGAATGCAGAAATTGAGGAACGAAGGAAAAAATATCAGCCTTCGCGTCTTGAATCATTCTTTGCAATAACAAAGTCTTTAATCATACGTGCCATTATTATTTATTTCGTTATTTATCTATTTAGACGTCCCCAAACCAATATTAATGTTCAATCTTCTGGTGCTGTTAATTCACCAGATTCGCTATCTATAAACATATTTCAAAATGGGACATTGTTCGATTTACATGTTTATTTATCAGAATCTGAGACTTTTAAACAGTTTAATGATACAGAGAAATTAATATGGTTGGAACAAGGATTAATTTATGGAGATTGGTATAGCGGACCAGATAAAGACGGCTCAAAGACTATAAAATATAAATTTAATCCATCCGATCAATTAAAAAACAATGGATCTATATACCTTCATGTATATGTTACAAAGAGCGGAAAATCTCCAAATCCTAAAGCAAGCAAAAATGTTTATGCGGGTGATTACATGTCATATTCTCGAATAATGTTAAATAAATTTAAGAAAATTAAATACCAAAAGAAACATAATTTGTTAACTGGTGAAACTACTGCGACTAAAGAGGAAATTGAGGTATATATAGGTTCAATTCGCTGTATACACGCGCGCGCGCGCGTCATTTGTAAAAAATTGAACATGTTAAATATTTGTTATAGAAAGCTGAAGTAATGAATCAAGAGTATGTGTCACATTGGCATCCTAATTTAACTATTAATTTAGTAACTGATCAAACTAATTGGGTACATGGTCATGTGCCATCTCCTTTAGATACGTGTAAGTTGTTTATTAGACGATGTGATTTGTATTAAATACAGCTTACATATTTATTTTTTTTAATAGACATCCAATTTTTACCTGGAGAGATATTTTATAAACCCGCGATACACATGAATGACTTTTGGAACATGCAAAGGGATTATCAACCCTTGAACGAAACTGTAAAGGAGCTTGAACTTAGATTAACTTATCAACCTCTTTCATTGTTTAAGTGGCAAATATATATAGCTCAAACAATCAGAAATACATGGACATCTTCTCTTATGGGTATGTTATTATAATCAGAGTTACGAAGAGAATTTTAGTTATATAACATTGAATTTCATATAGGAGATTCGTTGGACGAAGATGACAATGATCAAGATACTTTGAAGGAAACATTATTGGAAACTAATCCTTATCTGTTGGGTCTGACTATAATTATATCAGTATTACACAGTGGATTCGAATTTTTAGCATTTAAGAATGGTAAGACATCATTTTTCAAAATATGTAATTATGTTAGAATTCATTCTTCTAATATCGTTTTATCCGTTTTTTTTTTTTTTTCCAGATATTCAATTTTGGAACAATCGCAATTCATTGGAGGGTCTATCCGTTCGATCTGTATTTTTCAATGTTTTCCAATCACTTGTTGTTTTATTGTATGTTCTTGACAATGAAACGAATACAGTTGTTCGGATTAGTTGCGCGATAGGTATATGCATAGAAGTATGGAAAATTAATAAGGTCATAGATATTAACGTTAACAGGAATTCAAAAGTATTTGGTATCTTTCCAAAAATAAGTTTTCATGATAAAGGATCATACGTAGAATCTACCACGAAAGAATATGACGAACTTGCATTCAAATATTTATCTTGGGCACTTTATCCTCTTTTAGGAGGATATGCAATTTACTCGTTAATGTATTTAGAACATAAAGGTTGGTATTCTTGGATTCTTAGTATGCTTTATGGATTTTTACTAACATTTGGATTTATTATGATGACTCCACAATTATTTATTAATTATAAACTAAAAAGTGTGGCACATCTTCCATGGCGTATGATGTCTTATAAATTTTTAAACACATTCATTGATGATATTTTTGCATTCGTTATAAAAATGCCAACACTCTATAGAATTGGTTGCTTCCGTGATGATATTGTTTTCTTTATATTTTTGTACCAAAGACAGATATATAAAACTGATCGTACTAGGGTAAATGAATTTGGTTTCTCCGGTGAAATGGAAAATAAAATAACTACCGATAATAAACACCATGCTATCAAAGATTCGCCGAAAACTGAAACAGATAAAAAGAATAAGTAATATACAGTATAGTATAATGTTAGCGTTGAGTGTATTATTCGAACTTTATCTGAAATTAATAAACATATTAGTACCAAAGGATATATCTGCATGCATTAATACGTATCACTGTGAGTTTGATATAAATATGTGTGTAAGTATATATTCTTTTGGTTTATGAGATTTAGCCAAATAAATAAGCCTCGCAAAGGTACCAATACCCTTAAATGGGGGGATGTCGATATCCATTGTACTAGGCATAATGTTAACTGACAAAATTTTAGTACCAACATAAGCAACTATGTATATTCTTTTAGGAAGCTGTTGTCATCGTGTTTTATTTAGAATTTGTTGTCTTTTCATTTCTATTTCAATTCCTTGTAATTGTTATCGTTTTGAATGATATTGAGGAAAAAATATAAAGTTCACTACGACATTTAGAAAATATTTCAAACTGCGATTTTGTTTTTGTTGTATACATATAAATTGAAATCGTCCGAACTATGCGTACATTCATACACATATATTTACCTGAATAATTTGAATGAAAAAATAATATATTTTACGTGCACACATCATGTTAATACAATGACATTTGAGCAGTGTATCTTTTGTACTAAATATTTTAGTTACACACAACACACACACACACACACAAAATATTGCAAAATATTTTTGCAGAAAATAACAAACTTGAAACAAACTGGTTCGCGCAATGCAAATGTTTAAAATTAAATTGTGACCGCTCTTAGATACGATTATAACTATTGTTTTTAATAAATCAATATCTCTAAGTAATGTTTAATTTTATATTGTGAGTAATAATAGTTTACTATTCATTTTTCCTGAAATTAACTTGTGTTCGCTAAAGACAATGACGTTGAATAATTTAATAAAATGTACATAGACATTATGTATAGTTGAAATGTGCAGGTTTATTACGACATCAAAATATTTCAGTAACATAACAACGAGATAAATTTTTAGACAACAAAAATTATCCTTTTTATAATTGTTTATAATATAATTGTAACAAGGCTTCCTGAAAAGCAGTGTTGAGAAAATTTTAATCTGATTATATTCTCCACGATTACTTGTACAAAGTAATTGCATTGCAAAGTGCTATTGCTTTGTAAAAGTAATCATAACAGATACAATCAGATTACATTTGGTCCAATATTATTGTAAAGTATACAATCACGAAATATTAACAAGATGCGATAAAAGAAAACAATGAAAATATATATGTATATTGTATAAAATACTCTATGGATGTAATAGTGTGTAATAGCAGCACACATCATGGAAAGACGTTAATAATTTGCGTGAGAGAGAGAAAAAACGTTGATACATTGAATATATTCGAACTGCGATGTAAAAAATGTACAAGAATATTGGCAGGTATATAAGATTTACAAGAGATGACCCTATATTAAAGAAAGGTTATACTTGTTACTTATAATACAGTATAAAAACTGTCTGTAGGTATACAGCAACGCATTTAACAACAGTGTTTTCTATTTGCAATTTGTTCAAATTATTTTCAATCCTATGATTAACATGTAAATTATTCTTTAAAATGTACCGTCAATAGAAATGCAAAGTAATTGTATAAACTTAAAATTGATCGCAATATTGTTAACGTTTAATTTTTTTACGAAAAGGCACTTTCTCTTTTTGCAGTATTCCAGCAAATTTCAGCAGTATATCGAACGTCATTTATTTACGGATCCTCCTCGCATTTATAGATTTTTATGCATTTAAAATAAAAACATTAAGTAATAATAGCCGAGTTGGGTCAACTTTTAAATTTATAAGCATTATTTTTGTATATATTTTCTTAATATACTACATCATTCGTAAGAAAGCATATTGAAAAATGTGAGCTAATCCAATAGAAAAGTGTAAAACAAAGATATATTACAATATTACGATTTGGATTTCGAATTCAAGCAATGATTTGATAATTGAAATATTATTAAATAATAAAGATTACTGTTCATTATTACGTTCCTTTTTTTATAAATAATAATGGTGCGAAAGTACATTAAACCATCTGTATTGTCCATTTCATTTTAATACAGATTATCTGGTTTCAACACAAGACATTATGCATTTCATATTAACTTTTGATTGAATTGATTTCTTGTAGAAAACATTGCATATGTATTTGAAAAATCTTCAAGTTTCTATAACAAACAGGCAAAACAGCAATACTATATGTAGATATCAATGGCTATTCTTTTTGTACAAATGCACTATGATAGTGATTATGTACTAGATATAAACAATTTAAAGTACAAATTTTTATGTACAGTATTTCCATATTATGTTCAAAAAATACAATTATCTCAAGATGAAACCTATATTCTTTTAATTTGCAATCTTTCCTTATAGTATTCCGTTTAGCGCCATACCAACTGTATTTCTGTTGCTACATAAATAGTTTAATAGACAATTGAAAGTAATTGGTCAAAACAATTGAATGATTAGGAATATTAATCTTATTTCACAATAGCACTGCAAACAGTTTTCATTGAAACGTGAAAAACTATAGGTACGGAAAACGGTTTGAATGTGCATCAGTGTTCTTTGTTATACATATTTGTCTACAGATTGCATGGCACTAAAGGAAACCAAGTACTATATGCACTGACTATATAACATAGTATTTAAATAATTAAATCTTGACGGCTAAATTATCGTAAGTAAAACCTTCGTACTGTATAACAGGAATGGCCAACGACAAGTCGATCACAGCCGACAGGAGACGATTTCAACACGCCCCATTGTTAACTTATCAGTACACAAGACACAAGAAGTTTGAATGTGTTAAATGTGAAAATTTTAGTAGGTAAATATCGTGACACATTTTTAAGAAGAAACGTCGATAATATATATGTATATATGTATATGTATGCAGAAGTTGGCCACCCCTGCTGTAGAAAACTGCAATCCTGAAATGTCGTTATATTTTTAAATATTAAAAGAGCAATTTACACAGCACGTAGATGTACTGTATCTGTCGTTAAATTCACAAATTTGAAGAATAAATTTAAATAATTTATTTCGATTAATCAAATTGCATAGAACAAAATAATAAAAATTCAGTAACACGTTGATAAAACGCCACTTACTTATTTTTCTTTCGGCACAAGATATCCGTTGTGATTCGAGTCACCAGAGCAGCTGTATAAACAAAATATACCGCCTAGCTAAATGTCAAAGTGATTGTCACGCACATATTGTGACTGGATATACATATATATCGTGATTCCAGGAACAAATTCGTGCCTTCATCTTATTAAAACGTTATGAGCAATCCCGAATTGTAACGTTTTATCGAGGAGTTACTGTAACGAGTTATTTCTCTTGCAATAAAAAGTAAAAACAAGGCAGTGTGAGTATAGTGAAGTTTAATAGTAATTAGAAGTAACTAAAAAATACTGTTCTACTTTGTACGTTGCACAGGTTTTATATGCAAGTGTAAGCCTGAGAGGCAGCTTTCTTTTAAAATTATTAAAATTTCTTCAAGTCACTGTACACAAATTTATAAACTTATTCTACTTAGCACAGAATGCGCTACTAAAATGGCAGTACTTTAAGTAACGGATAACCCCGTACTACTTTATAAATGGGCTGTGCTTGACATTATTTAGACATGTTGTAAGATCTTATTGAAAAAAGTCGTTCTACAAAATTTCTGATCGTTTCAAGCCTAAAAGTATTCTGTATTTTCCTATGTAAATGAATTGCTATACTTCTGTTCTTATAATTTGTTCGTACATGTTCTATCATAGATTAGAAACTTGTTTCATTGCTTGTACAATACTCATGATATGCGCTTCATTTAAGTTGCAAGGCCTGCATCTTTAGCTATACTATAGAATACAGTAGACGAATTATTAAGTAACGCTTCTGGGGACTCGTATTCCACAATAAGTCCATTATCCAGTACAATGACCCTATGAAATATTTTTTATTTATTATTAACGAATATTTTAAAAAGTTCTATTATAATTTTTCGAAACATACCTGTCTGAATCGAGAATTGTATTAAGTCTATGAGCTATTGTAAGAACCGTACAATCTTTAAATTCTTGTCTAATTGTTGTTTGTATTAAATCATCTGTTTCTAGATCGACTGATGCTGTTGCTTCGTCGAGAATAAGTACTTTTGTTTTTCGAAGTAATGCTCTTGCTAAACATATCAACTGTCGTTGACCTATGCTCAAATTTTCTCCACCTTCGGTTACTTCGTGTAAAATACCATTTGGCAAATCTGAAGTACAATAAAATGCAGAACATTTAACATGTATTTATTTTTAATATTAATTATTTAAAACCAATCAAATTGTTTTTACTTTTTATAAAATATTTAAGATGCGCGTGTTCCAAAGCTCTCCATATTTCGTCATCAGTGTGACGATTGAAAGGATCCAAGTTAATCCTCAAACTTCCTGAGAATAGTACAGGATCTTGGGGTATGATAGTTAATCTAGATCTTAGATCATGCAGACCCAATTTGGCAATATCAATATCATCGATAAAAATTTGTCCCGCAGCTGCTTCTATTATTCTAAATAAACCCAATGTCAATGAAGACTTTCCAGCACCGGTTCTACCGACAATACCAACTTTCTCCCCCCCTTTAATGGTAAATGTTAATCCATGAAGTACAAGTTCTAGGCCTTCTCTATAACGAACTTTGTAATCTATAAATTCAACGTGTCCCTGCGTAGGCCATTCATTAGGCGGCGTATAATTCGGATTTTTCCACGCTGCTTCTTGAGGAGTTTCTGTATATTCTTTTATTCTTTCTACCGCTACTATATTTGTTTCAACATCAGAAGTCATTCTTACTAGCCAATTTAATGTCTGAGTAACCTAAAGAGATCATTTTTATTATAAAATATTCTACAATCGAATAAACGTAAAGCGTAGTTATTAGATAAGGCTAAATGTTTGCTCTTACTTGTAAGGCATAACTGACAGACAGACCAACTGTACCGGACGCCATAGTATCTCTATTTAATACAGAAAAAAATGCAGCAAAAAAGATAATTAAGTTTCCAACCATTTCCAAACGTACTGCCAGCCACCTTCAATAAAAACATTAATTAGATTTCGTGTAATCAATCATTTGTTTCCTTTATATTAATCTTATACTACTGTTTCTAAGAAAATTTATACCTATTTGCAATTATACTAGGATAATAGCACACTTGATTAAAATCCACTTTACTTTCGGATTCACGAATAAATCGTTCTTGTACACCAAATGCTCTGATCATCTGTGCCCCTAATAAACACATAATTAATATTAACCATGTATCATGGTAGAATCAGATTTAAAAAATTATTCATATTTTTACTAATTTCTCTATACGCATATACATATATTTAAGTTATAAAAATTATTAATGCAGCAGAGGAGAGTTTATTCACATACCAGATACTGACTCACTAAAATGCGAGTATATAGGAGATCTTGAAACGGATTCTAAACGTTTCAGTTGTCGGGAACTTGCAACATATAGTCGTTGAATAAAGTAATAAAGTACACCTATTGGTATTATAACTGCTATAAATATTGGTGTGCTAAAACTTATAACCACTAGAGTGGCTATAACCTGTAATATGAATGCGTTACTTAGAAAAAGGAGAATAGATTTCAAGAATTATTCTTTCGCTATACATGTATAATACAGAAATGAATGAAATATAACCATTTTACAGAACATGAAAAACACAGGACAAAAAAGTAAATTTGTATGTACATAAAAAATACCCATAAGTTCATGTATGCAATCGTAAAATTAATAAAATAGCTGTGTGACAAAAGAATTCAGAAACTAATAATAATCATGCAAATTATAAGATGAAACACCCATGTCTACTTTTCCAAACACCAATATGCAACTGAATGCAAATAATATATTTTAATTTACCCATGATTATTAAATAGTGTCTCAAACAAATGTATACAATATCTATACCAGTACATAATTGTACTATTAAAATATTAATAGTTGCACACTTGCACAATCATTTTCTACCATTTATTACAGAAACACATTTGCCATATTCACCACTTTTAACACACTAAACTGCAATTATAATTTATTGGAACGGACACAATTATACTCAATTATAGCTTCTATAACAACATACTTTATGCACGCTATCCATTTATAATCAACTATACATCATCGTAGAAGAATGTAATTTTAGTGCTCGAAGTTTCACCAAAAAAGCTATAATCGAAGTACAAAAACCATAACAATTTGTTTTTTCTAAGATGTCGTTAAATAAACGAATGCCCATGATGTATTTCAATGAAAATTACATCAGCATAAAACCAATACAAACCCTTTGATGAAATGGAAGAATGCAAAGGTAGATCCAATGAATTATGACTAAAGGAATCACAGGAAGGAAATAATAAGAATCAATTGTCTTAATCTGATTCAGGCATTTCCAAAAATTACCTCAAACAAGCAATAGATGCTATCAGAAATTTGTTGAGGAAGAGATGTATCCAGGACGTCGACGTCTTTAGCAAACCTGGAGATAATACGACCAGTAGGAGTCGTATCAAAGAAGGTCAATGGAGCACGCATCACAGCACGCAGCATCACTATGTGCATCTGGCGAGCAGCCAGCCAACAGCCCAGCTGCGGTGCCAAATCGCAGAAAAAACTCGCCATCGCTACAACATCAGACATGGTTGGCTTTCATTGTAACCACACTAAGAAGAGTTTAGAATTTTTAATATTTGAAGCTGTACCAAAACTTTAGAAATCTAAAACATTCAATAAATGTTTCTCTTTATTTAATAATTTTATATAAATTTATATCTATGACTATAAACTTTTTATAAGATAAAATATTCAACGGTATATTCCATATTATGATGTAATATATGTATAAATTTGGAAATTCTATTCGTTTCTAATACGCATGAACAATTAAAAAGACATATCTTTTTAAAAAATAAATTTATAATACCAAAAACTAAAAATACTGTTTTGTCTCATGTTATGCGAGGGGGTGAAGTTTGCTGTGGAGAGGCATGCCAGGCACACATAATGAAACAACGTATTCAGGATGTTTTCCAACGAATAACCAGTATTAGGATGTGATTCTACAATATGCCAAAATAAGACGGAATTGCATTTTATACATTTTTACTTTGCAATCTACTATAAAGAAATTATCGTAGTCAACAAAAATTTCCAAAAAATATTTTTAAGAAAAAATACAAAGCAGAATTTTTTACTTTTCATAATATCTGCCTCTTCCAAATAAATATTTTGTAACATTTCTTTCTCATAAAGAACAAATGAAATATTTCATTTAATTAAAAAGTTTATAAACGAAACTTAAAAGGAACTGACTTTTACACAAATATAATTGATTAAACTTTTTCTCTATTTTCTCTAATAAAGACAAAATTTAATAACGAATAATGAATAATTCGGACATAAAGACTCAAACGCAATTTCATTAGCCTTAATTTTCGTCTTGTTTTAGCAAACTGAATCACCTCCTAAATTATTATCCATCTGTAGGTAAACACCCTGAATGAGCAAATTAAGCATTCAAAAAGTTTAAGCAGGTAAAGAAGCAAATACATAACATAAATATATTCAAGCACAGGCAACAACATTATCTTCCTAGTTAAAAATTGATCGTATAATTGTGTCCATTACCTTATTGTTTATGATGTTATAGTATTTTACTGTAGTTTTGTACATTACAGATTGCTGGTGATTGTATAAAAGAACTATTAAAGGTGAAATTTGTTTCTCTAAAGTTTTGTTTGACAACTCTCACGAATGTCCATAAATTAAAATAAATTATGATGTAAGAAATGTAATACAATACACGATTTTTATTCTGTGTATTGTTCACAATGTTTAATGATAAATTTTATTAAAAAAAAGTTTGCAAAAATATCAACAGATTTATATTAACTATAATAGCGTTTAAAATACAGTCACTGTACAATCAAATTTTTGTATACCTAAGAAATGATGATCATAAAAGTTGAAGACAAGAATTTTACAGTTTCATTATATTATATTACTATATTAAAAGCTAAAATTTACTGAATTAATGCTTTTTGTCAATTGAATAACTACAAATTAACTATTATAACAATGGTTATTTGGTATGACAACTTTACTGGACGATATACAACATATCTATGTAACACTAATTTATTTTAACATGCAAATTACTTTTTTAATGACTTCAAAAGAATTTGTAATTTTAAAATTTTTAAAATTTTAAAGATTTGAGAAATTGAATTATCGATCATACATATTACCAAAATTATGATTGCAACAAGTAAATGGTTACAATTTTCACTAAACGTTACCCCCTTGCCCCAATTTGATACGTAAATGTAAACTTTAACTTGAAATACTTTTACGAAAATCAGTGTTTATTAAGCGCAATATTTACAACGAGAAAATATCATACCGAAAGGAAACAAGCAATCCAAGAACGCAGTATGGATGGTAGACTATTATCAATGACTTCAGTGTCTGCACCGAGTCGACTAAGAATTCGACCGATTGGAGTTTTGTCAAAGAACATTATTGGGCTGCGGAGGATTTGGTGCAACATTGTCTCGAAAAGATGTATCGAAGCGTATATTGCTCCTTTTGCCAAAATTAATGCCCCTCCAAGCACTGCCAAGCCTATAATGATTGGTGGTAACTTTGATATATCATTAAACCCGACGACATTGATATCACGAATTTCATATACGGTTCTTGTATTTGCATTTTACGTTAATGCAGATGAATTAAGGGAAGACCTAATTCGTTTAATGGCAAATAATCATCTTCACTATTACTCACCATATGTCTAACACCATGTACAAGTTCCTTACTGCAGTCACACATGTATTGAGGTGCATTTATAATTAGGAACAGTATTATTAGTGTGTACATAAATTAAATAGTAAACATGCACTTGGTAATTGTTGTTTTAAATATCTTTCACTTTAAAAAGAAAATTCTCTATACATATAACAAGTCTCAGACTTTCTGACAGAGACATTTTTATATTTTACTATCAATTCGTGTGTGTTTACGCATTGGTAAATGACTAATCAGTTTTTAATTAATACAGTTGCGGAACTACGTAACATAAAAATTAATTTTATTTTACCGAATTAACTTTGAATTCCACATTCCGTAAAACAAAATAACCATTGCTTGATCTTTAGTGATAGGATATTCTCAAAACATTCGACCCGAGTGTGTTTTTATGTCAAATAGAATCAGATACGCGTTCACGTTCACAAAATGTTATTATAATAAACACAATTAAGCTAAGCTTATATTTAAGTCAATGGCATTAAAAATAAATATTTAAAAAGTTATAGATCTATATCCTAACGAAGTATACTATTATAGTATAATTATTACATATATTGCCATAAAGAATGGTTATTTGATTTGATTAGAAATTGTAACATTATTGAAAGTATAAACAGAATGATCTATTTGCATTTATAACTGCTTTGTATTGCATGACCAGTAATTGAGAAATACTTATTAATATAGATACTTAAAAGAAACTCAATGTTCTGGTAATAAGCAGATGTTAAAAAGCTTTACTGTTTGACTACTTCATGCTCAAATATTATATTAGTGTCGGTACAAACTATTTAATTAATTTCTATAATTCTACACTATCAGTTGCAAGAACTTATATACATTTTAGTTGGCAAGTGAACAATATGTATATGCAAGTACATGCGAAATTGAAATTATTTAATTTTGTACGACAAAGTAACCGAAACAGCTGTATTTAAACATATATTACTATAAAGCTTTACTTTGCTTATAACAACACAGCAAACCACACTCGCACTAACATTTTAGAATAAATTTAGTTATCGTGTAATACGGAATTGTAAAAGTAAAAGAAATGTTATTGTTATAAACTTAATGTACACAGTGTTAATAGCAGGACTTATACAAATATATTTTTTACTCATAATGTAAAATTAAATAATAAATTTAGTTGCCCCAAAACTGTGTAATCTGTGAAGGAACATGCTTTTTAGACAACATTGATGTTATCATAAGTGAAATAGTTTAGATAATAACATATTTCATAAGGAAAACCTTACCTTATAGTTCTTTGTCAAATGTTTAATTCTAGTATACTCTTTTTTAGGGGGAAAAATTTCTGACTATTACTGAATACTTAAACATTTTTAAAAACATACCCTGTCCAAGACCAAGTCCACCATATACTCCAAGATATAGATCTTGTTTTGCTCTATCGAATGTATTATTTTTATTATAATCTGTCAAGTTATCATCGGACCATAGACCAAGCCAAGAATTTGAACCAATACTAAATCCTTGGAAAATAGCATTCATTATGATAGTTGATATCGATAAAAACCATCCAATGGATTTGAAGTAATGAGAATACACTTGCCATTTAACCTTATGAACGAAAACAGTATAGAAATATATTATTAAGAATTCTTTAATAAATATGATAAAAAATAACTTACACTTCCAGTCTCACTTTTTTCTACGTCTATTAATTTTTCTGGTAATTTTAGCGATTTCAATTTTGTCTCCTTTTGATTATTACTGTGTAAATAACTTCCAGATTGTTGACTATCTGTAGAATACTGTCTGAAATTTTTGTCAAGCAATCCGATAGATTAGAAATAGCATAAATAAGAAAAGGCACAAGTAGCAAAGAAAACAAAGGATGATAAGAGAATTTTACCGTTTTAAAGAGCCATTTAATGATTTTCTGTCGGGTATAGAACCAGACTCACTGTGACTTTCTGATACTCTTGATTTACCCTTTGCTAATTTCTGTTGCAGTTCGCTTGATCCTATCGTTGATTCCAATTGTTGTTTAATTTCATTTAAATCTGCTTCTGAGCCATCATCAGCATGCACTGTTTTAAATTTATCATAACAGATTTAAAATAATACAACAAATGTAAAAAATGCATTATCACAATATTAGAAAATAGTAATAAAAAATTACATTTTTACATAAAGTTAAAAAGTTCTAAATACATTCAAGTAAATCATGAGCTGTTAGGTTTTAGCATTTTAGTATTAATAATATTTCAATAATACTCTGACTCAAGTTTAACACATGCACTATAAAAAAATTCTACATGCATATCTTTTTTTTATATTAATATCATACTATACTAAGAGGATAGTAGAAAATTGCACTGGAAATGGTTTCATACTATAAGCTGGCTGATAAGTTTTTATAGTAGCAAATTGCAAAAAATACTAACATCCTTGATACTCTAATATCACAAGCCAAATGCAATGTAAACCATTTTCCGGGCAATCACATAAACTGAAGTAGGAAAAGGAATCGTAATTACTTTTTCACTGACTTACGATTTCCAACTTAGATCCATGAAAAATATAATTAAAGATTAATAAAAAGTATGAATAGAGAAGTTGAAGAAATAGAAGAATTGATGTGTACCTTCTTGAAGATGTTGCACTAAAAATTCAGCAAAAGCTCCCCTTTTCTCTAGAAGCTGTTTGTAACTTCCAACTTCTGTTATTTCGCCATCTTTAAGTACAATGATATTATCGACCTCTGGTAAGTAGGTAATGCCATGCGTAACAAGTATTCTTGTTTTCTTCTTAAGCAGACCACTACTGCCAATCACATTTTCAAATATGTGTTTTCCGACATGTGAGTCTACAGCACTCAACGGATCATCCAAGAAATAAACATCGGAATCATTGTACACTGCTCTTGCTAATGCTACTCTTTGCTTTTGTCCACCCGATAAATTTATACCCTTTTCTCCAATTTCAGTTTGATCACCTGCAGGCAATATTTTTAAATCTGGACACAATGCACATGCATCAATTATACGATTATACGAGCTTTTATGCAATGGTTTTCCAAATAAAACATTATCTTGCAATGATGCATTTTGTATCCATGCTTGTTGAGATACGTATGCAATCGAGCCCTGTTACACACAAAAAAAGGATTCCCATATTAAATAATACACTTTCGTGTCGTACGAATCAATGGAAATATATTTACTTTTGTATTAACTCTGCCACTTATTCTGTCCATCTCTCCAAGAAATGCAGCTATAAGAGAACTTTTACCTGATCCCACTGTACCAACAACAGCTACCAACTGACCCTGTTCTACTTGTATATTGATATTTTTTAATGTTGGTTTTTCAACATTTTCCATATCCCATGTAAAAGTGCCATTCTCGATTAATAGTTCGTGTGCTATATCGTATCAATAGAGTAAATTTATCGTATAATATACCAGTAGTATAACACAATAAGCTTATAAGGAATGTTTGCAAAATATCTCATCCTTTCTTTCGATTTTGATAAAACTTGAAGAGACGACAACGAACTATGTTTATTTTGCATACTGACAATTAAAAACATACAATGAATAATCACAGAAATCTCTTTTCCACGATAGAGATGATAGTTACGTTTTAAAACACGTATCGCGAACGACAATTTACAAAGTGACTTTTTAATTTTTTTGTTACCGATGTATACAGCTTATTATTTCCCTTTAACACTCGGACGGTGGACCGTCGAGCGACTCCACAGACGGCGACACGGCGTCTGTTCGGACCCCAACGTAACCTCACATAAAATTATATGTAATTGATTATTTTTACTGACTTCTATTGTCCATTAGAGTTTCGTAGCATTTTTCAATATGATATTCGTCACTTTAATAATCTTTTGGTTCTGGGTTAACATCACTATGCGTCGAACACTTTTTTTTCTCGTTATCGGTCTAATATAAACACAAGACACGGCGTGTCTAGACTTATCTGGCGCCACCGTCCGGCTGTTAAAGAACCATACAGCAGAAATTGTTTAAAAGACTCCTTCGTATATCGAATACGAACAAACTATAAAATACCATCAAAAGACAAACTTTGGACGGTAATTTTATTCCTTCAATTTGAGTCACTGTCGTTTAAAAATATATACGTACCCCTCTTATTTTTAGCCATTTTACAAACTTGCAAAGTTTTATCAAAGTTGAGGAAAGACATTTCACGGATATTCGTTGTTAGTTACATAGAAGACTTACGCTCGGATGGATCGTGTTGAACATTATTAGGGTCCAATTCTTCTGTATTCATGAATTTGTTAATACGTTTTACGGACACGTAAGCCTAGGTATTATATATATATTTCATTATTAAATAAATAATTGTATGCATCGTGACTGAACTTCACAGATATTTTCATTTACCTGAACCATGTTACCAATCATCATAGGTAATATAGAAAGAGGAAACCTTAAGATATTAAAAAGACTGAGTGAAACAAAAGCAATTTTGCTATCTAAACGATTGTTTTCATCTATAAGTACATATGTTGCAAAGGATACTAAGGATACCTAAAAATTCATAGAAAAAATAAAAAAAATAACATGTCATTCTTGTATTTAACAGTGTAATTCTGTTTAACAGAAACTTACTAAAAAGGGAGCAAAAGACCAGATAAAACTTGTTCCAGAATTAAGATATGCAGCTTCCTTTAATACTTTGATTTCTTTCATACGTATCTTAAGTATTTGCTCTTCAAACGAAGGTTCCCATGCATATAACTTTAATACTTTTATACCATTGAGAACTTCATTCATTAACTTCACTCTTTCATCTTTGTGCTTCATTTGTCTGATTTGCAATGTTTTCACTCTATTTGTGATCAATACGTTTATTGGGATAAGAATAAGTAGAACGGCTAAACCAGCAAGTGCAGCTGGTCCTAATATTTCCCACAAAAAGTATAAAGCTAACATTATTTGCAGCGGTGCAGACCAAATCATATTTATGTACGCTGTTAAATCCATAAATCTCTGCGCATCCACAGACATTAAATTCACTATTTCACCAAGTGTTGATTCCTTTCTGGCAGAATTAGACATTCTTAATGCCTTTCGATAAATTGCAGCTATTAATGCAGTACGTATTCGCAATCCAACTAAGAACATGCGATGAAAGTATTGTGATAAAATTAATGTTTGAAATATAGCTGTAACCAGGAGTAAAACTGCATACAAATAGCCTTTCCAGATTGTTTCATGCCCCTCGATAAATTGAATGAGTAGTCTAAATTAAAAACAGTATACTTAAAACAAAATACATTTACAAAGTGGAAAAGTCGATAACAAAATAAATTAAGCTACTTACTTCAATATTTGTGGACTAACAAAAGCCATAATATCTTGCACAAATTTAAGTAGAGCTCCAAATAGAAAAGTAGCACCAAAAGCTTTACAAAGAGGTGGTAAAACCGACGATACCTTCTTTCTACGTCCGCTATTAAAATCTACTTGACCCGATGACTTTCTAAACGATGCCTTAGTGCTTTGTACACTGAAAAAGGAATAAAAGTTACACTTATATTTAAATATAATATTTATTTACAAACTCGTTATGCATATTAAACTTACCTAAAACAAGTCCAAAATACTCTTGTTAGCAAAAATAGATTTATATTTAATTATTAATGTAATTTTCTATGTAATTTCTTTAATTTATTATAATTGTTTTCTTATTATCTAATATTAAATACAAATGTCACACTTGGAAGAAGAAATGACGAAGGTAAGGTGGAAGAAGACGGTAAGGGAAGGGGGTAAGGTACAGTGTATCAAAATATTCATACCCATTAATCTCACATTGTCTTTCCTCAACCTTCCATTAAGATCTTAAAACTATTGTAACCAATCTTACCTTTTTTAGTATCATTCGATATTGAATTTAGATATTGCGAAAATGTCTGTTTTTCGGAAAACGAAAAAATGTACATTGTGTGGTGGTGATGGTGATGGTGAGGGGAGTAAAAAAAGAATGTGCCGGTGCACGATTAGTAATTAAATATGAGAATATAGTAGAAGTAAATGTAAAGGAAGATGGAGATCTGTGCAACTTTAAGAGAAACAATAAATAAGTACAATACATAAATATCACACTCACTTGTTACTGTTTTGTGCATTTTTATTCCAATATTTATCAAATCTTGGTACGATTTCACTAGCTGTATCCTCTGCATTCATAGACCATAAATCTGTAGCTTCCAAAGGTTTTTTGAAGCCTTGCCATGCCATTGGATCAAACCAACTAAACAAAATTTTTGCAGGAAAGGAAGATTTTTGCTCTGGACATGGTCTTTCTACCTATTGATTTTAATGTGTAACATTAAACTAAAATATTTAATTTAATCTATAATATATATACGTAAATAATTTATTAATTAAATTACCCTTGGATATTCAGAATATTTTGGTTCTGCATCAACCAAAAAGTTCAACAAGAACAGAAGTACCACTATTGGGTAATATATCATGTACGATACAAAGGAATAGGTTACTTCTCCCTAAAAAAAATAGTATGTGGTATAAATTATATATCATACAACATAATCTACTCGATAGCATACAAAAATCTTTGTGTTTTAACAATTATATTGCTATTGAACAAAAAAATAAAATAGTTTGTAACTTGAATTAAATTTGTATTAGCACTTTATTTGCAAGTCACGAAACTTTTCGTGTTTCTTATTTTTATGGCAGTTACCAAAAGTGTACAAGAATTCGAGAATATCGAGTCGGGTCAGGACAAAAATTTTTCTCTGGATGAACTCCCGGAAATTTGGGATTCCTAAGAGTGTTCAATAATAATTTCATTCAGACGGTTGAGGAATGTGTTTACAGAAAGGGCAGTTAAAGTGTCCAATCTACAATTAACATACCCCATTGATATATTGCCTTAGTAAACTTCTGTATTGAACAACTCCACACAGTGCAAGAAGAAACCAAAATAAAAACAATAGTCCAGAGGTTTGCATTCCACATTTTCTATTATATACTACTAATGTAAATACTAGAATCTGCAAAAAAAGATAATAGAAATCATGTTACTGTAAAAATTTAATCTTCCATAGCTCTTTAAAGATGTTAAAAGTAATTCTTACAAGAGAAATTATTTTCACTAACGGTGTACAATAATCAACACTATAAACAAACCGAGAAGTACTTCTATGTATAGCCTCTCCTAAATCAATGATACTAAGTACAATTAATGCTGCTATAAACACTTGTTTAGAAACATATAACCATGTATATGGAATATTCTTTCTTTTACTGTTTATAAGATAATAAACTTCTATCGCAGAGAAAAGCCATAAAAATGAGCATGGTACCCATAGTAATATAGTTTTTTGAAAACATTCTGGGATATCTGGATCGTGTGTATTCCATACTTTGTCATTATCCTAAAATAAAAAAATATATGTATACAATACTTGTTTTTTAACTGAAAGTACCAATTCTATTGTAAAAGTGGTTAAATTTTAACAGCAGTTACATGTCAATGTTACCTTGTATTCATTGCAATTATTTCTATTTATCTTATGTTTCTACTACATTAAACAATAGATGTATCTATGTATGTTTAAAATATGTCAAATATGTAAATAAAATATCCAAAATATATATGAAGATATATTACCACATGCAGTCCAGTTATTTATATGTATTTCACTACCCACAACAGAAAATAGTATTTATGTCATCATTTTATTCTTTCTATCTCATATTAAGAAAATGTTCAATTTTATTAATTATAAATATATGTGAATATTATCATTTTTTGAAAGATATGTATCCCGTAGTTACGGAAATCTTATTACTACGTCACTTGTACACGAAGAACCTACACTGGTGTATATGATAATATGTGTCGTCATGCCTAGCCATCTTCTCGTAAACGCACGGTATTAAGCTGGAGATCAGCAATTTCATTTTTGACCAAAATCCTTTTCCTTTAGCTACACTAAACCACCAACATTTCTTACACAATGTGTCTTGTATAATTGTATGCGTGCGTGCGTGCGTGCGTGCGTGTGTGTGCGTGTGCGTGTATGCGACTGCATACTCAATTACTCACCCAAAATTTGGTACCACAAAATTGATCCATAGTTTGATTCTGCCTAATGATACATTTACTTTTTCATTAGTTTTCTTATTCAGTTATATTTCGATTATACAGTTTATCGTATTTCTTCATAAGTTTTCTGAGACACTTGATAAGATGTTATACATTAACTAATAGATATCTCCAATTTCGAGTAAAGGTTGTATCTGGCCACAAGACAGTCGTCCGTAGAAATGCACAATTATACGATATATTGGCATATGCCCAACATCGATGATAGTTCACCGTCCACTCGCTTTCTCAAGTAAACGCAAACTGTGCCTGATTCAGTCCGATTCACACTATATAGCATTGTCGGTTTATTTCCCCAATCGAGATTGTACATTGCTGTATATTGCGTCACATTATCTTCTCTGCATGCGCACAGTTTTAAAATAACGGTTCATCTTTTGAAAACAAATCTAATTTTTCATACGAATTACGGCAAATTTCACACGAGATAGTAGAACTTTCGAAAATTTATAGACAATACACATTTGAAAAAGAACATTGTTAATAAAGTAATATGTTAGTTTAATGTGATTTAACTTTATGCTATTCATGGCGTACTTACGTACTGTACTGGTACAAAGTTTACTTTTCTTATTTACTAGAATACAATTCAGGCATTTTTTATCGTCAGCATTTGTTTCATGCAACATATTAAATATACATACGTACATTCTTTTTATGAAATTCAAAAAATATTTGTACAAAAGAACAAGAAGAAGAGGTTATAATAAAAAAATATAGTAAACTTTGTTGTTTACAATTTCTTCATATAGAAAATGTAATATTAAATGTATGTAATATGAAATTATAACAAAAGTTTAATACTTGAAATATAATTATTTTGTTATAAATAATTAAATATTATCGAAGGCTGTTTTGAGACGTTTAACTGTATTTGTTGAGTTGATGCTCGACAATGCATAACCTTGAATTTTTTTACTCAAGGCAAAAGAGATACAAGCACATAGTACGTACATACATACATTGTCTTTCCGCATAAATTGCATTGAGAGTATTACAATCAGATAACGTACATAATGACGCTGCTGAATGTTGATACTGATAAAAATAACGATAATACAATCATTGCATTAATGTATGTAACTTATATTAATTGTATATAATTTAATTTTAAAAAGTTGTATCTTTGTTTTTCAATCATTGCCTATAAAATTATAGAAATATTCATTCGATTCTTTAATCCTTATATTACTATTCACCGTGAATTAATTATGTGTTTATTTTACAGTAAATCTGTATCTGTTACTATCTGTTTTTATTTGAATTTATCAGACTTGTTTAAACAACAAAACGGTGCTTAATACAAAAATTATTTATCTTAACCAAGTGTTTGCTATTGTTACATTACATATGTATACATATACTTTTTCTTATATTATTAAATTTTAAATTAGGTATTTTTCATTTCTCTTGTCTTTTATAGATAGACACTTTTTTACATTCGGATAATAAAGATAAATTATTTATAAGCATAGTTTGCTTAATTTCCATTGATTGTGGAGACAAGATCTTGAAACACATTGGGAGGAATCGTGCTTCGAATCAATTTGACCTCTATTTCAATTGTCGAAAGAAATGTTATGTGAATATATCACTAGAGATGAAGGATAGATATAGAGAAGCATGATGTAATGACACAATTACATTGTATGTTTCTTGGTTCAGCCATTTTCTTATCTAGATAGTACTACTAACAAGTACAAATTCATTCCCTTGTGATTATTGCATTTGATCGATGATATCATTAAAAACGTACTTATTATCTTCTTCGGTAAATATATCGAAACACAAACAAAATTCGTACACAAGGCAATTCTTTTTATATTAAATATAAATAAAAATTCTTGTTCATTTATATTTCTATTAATATAAATATATGTATATAGTATGTACATGTGCGTAAAACGTGTCTAGAAATAAATTTATTTTTTCACATATTAATGAAATATACAATCAGCAATATGTAATTACAAATTTGTTTACTTTTTATTACAATATATATATATATATATATATATGTATATATTAATAATCATTCAGATTTATATTCTAGAAATATAGAATCTGGAAATATTAAGTGTAATACTATGTTGTTAAATACATATTAATTAACCAGAAATTGAGCTTTATTGTAGTATGATTTAATGAAAATTGCAATCAATTTATATTAATTTTATTAAACTTGATAAGTTTGAGTGCTACTAAATAAAAGTGTTAATAATTCTGGATCGGTTAAATTTTTCCTATACTTTTGTACAATTTCTTGAATTTTTAAGCGCCTACGTACATGTGGCGGATGATAACTGTAACATATCAGAAATATTAAATATACAGATCTTATTAAAATGTAACTTTAATTCTACGTACCTATCATTGTCAAGTCTTTTTCTACGTCCCATATTTAATGCTGTTTGCCTAACAAGTGTTCCTAATACTCTTCTAGACACAACCATACCATCGATTAAAGGAGTAGCTAAATTGATTCTAGAAACTGGACCTTGTAATCTGACTCTCATTAATCCACTACCAAGAGCTTGAAGAAAAATTACTTGTACATCCGATGGTTGTATCGCTCTGGATTGTTCAAGGCCAGTATAAGTGCAAGGGAGAAGATCACCTGCTCTCCAAAAAGAAATCGTATAATTTTCATTATTTAATAAAAATAAACAGTAAATATATTTATAAGGTAGAAGTACCAATTGGAAATTGAGCATAATCTTCTAAACTTTCTAGCCAAACGACCATAATTTTAATATCAGTTTGTACAGGTAAAACTTGTTTAACTGTCCTTTTTGGTTTCACTGGGTCTGTACTAGAAGTACTAGAAGGACTAGATCCTGTTAAACTTGGGGGTTGCTTTTCTAAGTCGAGTGACATTGCTCGTGAGTTTTGTATTGTACTTTGTCCTGTTCCATAATTTCGAGAATTAGTATGTTCACTGATACTTCTTTCAAACCAGACTACAATTATTTATTATACATATAGTTAACATATATAATATTAAGTTATACCTTTTTATGTATTATTTACTCTTTTTTCAAAGATCATACCTTGATTAACGCTAATATCACTAGTATAACTTGCTTCTTCTAACGAGTCTGAATTTAAGATATTGTACGATTGAGTTGGTACAACAAAAGCAATTTCTGAGCTAACGTCTGCCCAATAAAGTACATGGGTATCCCCATTATAAAGAGATCCCCCGTGATCGTTATGAGTTGGCGGTGGCACATTCAGATGCGATGTCACTCTCCACGAGGTAGAAACATGACCTGTCCAACCTGCATGCACCGATATAGAGACTGACCATCCAAGAGAATTTAAAAACTCCAAGAAATTTGGCGATACATTTGTTTCGTGTAACTATGAATATAAATTTGTTTATATAAATATAAACGCGATACGTGAAAACGTTCAATTAAGCGTTCTAAAATTCTTACCACATTAGATAATATTTCTGTTGGAGCTTTTTGACCAGCTTTCACATAAAAAATATATACAGTATCACACGTTCTTGGACTAATGTTATCTAATGTTTCTAAATCTAAACAAAATCCTGGAATGGTTGGATCTATAGCAATAAGGCCACTGTTTCTAGATTCATCGTTTTGTTTAGGTTCCATATTCAAAAAACCAAAATGACTCAAAAAAAGACGTGCAGTTTGAAATTCATGACAAATTTGAGGTGGTACGCATTCCTCTGTTTTTTCTTCCGAGATTTTATCGTTTCCATTACATTTTGACTCGATATTCATTTGACGTTCTAATAACTGTGATAAAATTTGATGTTCGTTTCTAACTTCATTGTTATCATTCATGACTGCTTCAAGACTTGGTATGGATTCATCTCTGTCGAAAGAATTTGATCAGTTTGATCAAAATTAATTCTAAAATATTTCAAAAAATATGAAACAATATTATGATAAAGTTTAACATACACTTTACAATGAGGAATTCGATCAACATTATCAGGAAAGAATCTAGGTTTATAATCTGTTCGTGGTGCTGCTTCTGCTAATGGCAGCGGTCGACCAGGATTTGTATTTACGCTTCTAATACTGGATCTGTGCCTTGGTAAATGTCGAAGTTGCATTGTCCATGCATGCCTACCAAATGGACCACGTATTAATACAGTTACAGTAGGCTGTGGATCTTGATCATTCCCAAGAGGTTCTTCTAATAAAGCTAATATAGTAGCATTTTCAGCAACGAAATATCGAAATCTTTCAACTGCAGCTTGACGTGGTACACAACCACCGGTCCAACTGTTGCAATGTCGTAAAAGTGATACTTCATCTAATAAAGATGATAATGATTGCGCTCCACATGCACTTGGAAAATACCCAACCTAAATAATAGAGAAATTTATTTAAACAGTTTTTCAAAAATATTTTTCTAAACTCTGAAATTATAACAGCTTCGATGTACGTACCTGTTCCAGAATAACTGTAAGAAGAGCATCAGCAGCATCTCTGACGCGCATAGATGCTGGTTTTAGTTCTTTCTCATCTTTCATCTTAATAGGTTCACCAGGTTTCCCTACACTTTTTGTTCCTGATACTCCAAGTTCAACTACTTCCAAAACTGTTGTTAGACAATCTTTATCCTGAAAAAATAATTGCGCGTACCAATTTGTTACCAATTTATTTCTTCATAATAAAATACTAACTTGCAGTAATTGCGGATGAGCAGTTAACCAAGTTGTCAAACAACTAAAAGCAGCAACAATAGAGGAATGAAGATCTTTTGAATGTGCTGGCGGTGGACGCCAACATTGATACGCAATGTAATCGCAAAGCCATTTTACAGCACGTTTACATTCCAAAGCATCTGTGAAATTTAATGAAAATTTCGACTGCGTAGTTACGCTATAATTAAATTATAGTTTATAAAATAAAATACAATTTAACCTGTAAGTTTCCTTGCTGCGTGTAGGGTGTCAAACATTGTTCTAACTTAGTATGCTTCAGAAATTTTAGAAATACGTTTTGACGACTAAATAGTATATATTTTACCTGTTTCACGAATGCGTGTTCTTGCTAATCCAGATAATATTTCAAGAGCCGCCAGAGAAATATTTAGGTCTGTTTTCCAAGATGATATTAATCTGTGGCAAACTAAATATGTTGCTCGCACGAAAAGAGCATGAGCTGAATCTGTAACATTTACCATATATTTATTAGTCGTTAAAATCATACATATTGAACTAATTTTTTAAAGCACCACTGTACGCGTACATTAGAAGTCTTTCAAAATGCAAGCCTGTGTATGATATTGTCCAAAAAGAACGAGAAATGTAAGAAAAATAATATGATATTTCTCAATATTTCGTATACGTGCAATAATCGAAGGCAAAACTAATATAAAGAATACTCGTATTTACCGAATACAATACATTCCTCTTGAAGAGTTGTAATATCTGAGGCTTCGCCGAGCGATCGTTGATCACTGGATATACTTATTTGACTGGCTGAATCGCTGGTGACTATCAAGCGATGATGAGACGGTACAATGGCGAATGCACAACAAAACACAACTCATAATAATAAAAACGAATAACATCTCACACAAGCACGCATAAAGCAAATACAATAAAAAGTGATATTAAGCATTATGACCTTACATTGCATAATTATGCTGAATTACTAAAATTTCCGTTTACAAGCAACTGGTAAGTGTTAATGAGTTGCCATTTCAAAACAGTGGAGCATTACTCCAGGCTACTATTATTGGAACGATGCTATTTACAATTACTTTTCAAAATTTAAATACAAAGGATAATTAATCTCAGAGAATTCAAAACAGTGCATTCAATATTTATATGTATATGTACAAACTAGTATCATTTAAATTACAAAGTATGACAAACCTGATGATAATAAATTTACTGTAGAATCATGTGCTACAGTGTCAGGTTGTGTGACTTGTTCAACTTCTTCTGCCGCCGCAGAATCTTGTACGCTTAATAAAAGAGCTCCTAAAAAAAATCACAACAAATTATAAAAGTTCTACTATGTTTAATTTCTGACTTACCTAATAACATATGAGTATTCTGAGAATCAGTTTCAACTTGTAACGCATTGATAAGCAAATTCATAAGTCTTGATTTTAATTGTGCAAATGTTACGTGACATTTTTCTGTAATCATCGGACTTAGAAATGTTGGTAATTCCTTGATAGCAAGATTCTATAAAAATAAAAATGTTACCGATTATGTGAATTTACTTTATGTATTTCAAATATTATCAATCGAATACATATTTATGCATATTAATTACTTGGAAGTGAAGAGGTAATGCCAGCATTGATATTAATAGATGTATGGAGGCTCTTCGTAAATCTGGTTTCGATACTATATTAGATTTAAGTTTCAAATCTTTTTCTGGTAATACTGTCTCTAAAGCTGATATCACTGCAGGTACTAATATCTGAACACCGTTTAAATCTAAGCGAAATAAATCCGCAGAATTCAAAAGTATACTTGCTAACGTTTCGCCACATTCTCGAGACTGTAAGCGATGATAAAAATACGGTATTATGTACATTTTCACTAGTACTATATTTGTAAGACTTGAACGAATAAGTTATTACTTCGTCAACTTTAAGACCATGATGCATTGCTTGATAAAACCTGGCTAGATAAACAGGTAAAATTTCTTCACCGGTTTTTTTAGCACAAAATATCCTGCATAGCGCACCTAAGGCTTCTGCCCTTCCAGATTCATAACGATCTATACAAAGCGTTGGTGGAACATCGTTAATGCTTTCTTGTAATGAACTAGGGCCCTCAACGAGTACAGAAGATGGACGTTTTGTCGCACCCGATGGTTCTGTTTATAAATGAAATTAATAACTTTTAATTTTACTTAATGCTACATCAAGTAATATTTACGTGGTAGACTTTGTGACCATCCATCAGTGCCTATAAATGCAGCTTCAAATAACCACTCTCCAAAAAGATGCAATATACTGTTGCACTTTGGACGTCCTGGAGCTAAAGGAGGCCTAATATCTTGAACTAGAGAAGCCATAGCTATAATAATAACAATTTTATAATAGATTAAGCCTGCTTACTTTGGAAAATAAATGTTATTTGATAAAGTCTCACATGTTGTACTCGAGGCAGATGAAGGTCCTGAATTAGATATTAACATGGGCGATGTACTCGAAACACGACTTGTTGTTAAACCAATTAAGGAAGCTTTTGGAATTCCTATAATAGAAATCAATAATATAAAACATAATGTGTAAAATATCGTTCTAACGTGGTAGTTTTCAAAATATAATACTTCTTTAGGACAAGGAAGTTTAGAAGCCTAAAAAAGTACTCGTTAAAGATATGTACAATTGAAGGAATATAATCGGAAACACACAGAAAGAGAAGTGCTGAATACCCTTAGTTACTGCAGAAGGTGTTACACTGAAACTTTTGGCAAGTCTGCGTTGTGTCGGAGGTGTAGGAGAAGGCTGTGTCGAATCCTTCCCACTTGATTTGTCCCACCCTATACCCCCACTTCCAATGCTAGCAGATCCAGAGCCGATGGTGGATACACAACATTCTTCCCAGCAACATGCCTGTGAAACTCCTAAAACATTTGTGACTGCGTGCAACCATCACCAATAAAGCAAGCTGAGGGGTACATGTGCTACTTTTAAAAGTGAAAAAAGTATGAAAATAGGTTGTCCTTATTTATATAGTAATGTATATTTCGAGGATATAAAGAATACATATAGGGTTACTTATACTTTCGTACTACAAAATTGTGTATAATTTAATTTACTTACCAAGAAAAGCATCAACTTGTCCTGCTATACCTTTTATTGCCTTTAAAAATATTTGCGGTAAACTTTGTAAACATGGGTGTTGACAAGGATCTATAACATTTGGGCTAGCAATGGCATACTGCAAAAATGCTTGTGTCTGTGAAACAACAGCAGGCCTACATAAGTCAACTGGATCACCTATCGTTCGCAAAAGTCTGTACCATGCTTGTGCCACAGCTTCGTCCGACATTGAAGGTGGTACAAGCTGAGAATCTTCTTCACCTAAATGTATTATTATACATATATTACAAATTGTTAACACGTAAAAGCAATATGAACAATCAATGAAAAACTATTAACTTATTTTTAATTCTGGAAACATTGGACCATACATAATTTGTAAAAGTCTTGCTGTAAGTGCAAGACAGACACGATTCCATTGCTCTACCAATGCTAATCTGTGTCGCCATCGAAGACAAGATTCCCGTAAAGTACGCCATAACGGTGGAGAAGGAAAGTTACGTTCACATGCTACTAACCACACCTAAACGGTATTTCTGTGTAACTATTAGTCCAAAAAAATATTTAACAATTAATAATATATTTTTATATGAACGTAATACCTCTAACAATACGCCTAAAACTCTTTCGCATAATTGTTCTCCAGCATCTTCCCTTGTTGCCGGGGGTGCTAAAAGTGCATCATTAATTCCAACGAGAAATAATAATAAGCTTTCCCAAGTTTCTCTTTCTAAAGTTGCAGGACCCCTTGCAATTTGTTGTAATGTTCTAAGTACTCTATGACACAAAACAGCTTGTCGATTAATTGTATCCGTTCCTATAAATAATATTAAATATTTCATAGTTGTCATTTATTTATCATTTATGCTGAAAAATATGATGCTTCGTGTAAAAAAAATTTGCTTTCTATAATTACAAATTACCTAAATCCTGATATAAAAATGGCCAGACTATGAAAGAGAAGATATAATTATAAGTTGTTAGATGTAAATATTTGTTACGTAATAACTATTGTTATAGATTAAGATAACAATAAGTATAGGATAAATGAAAATGGCTAAGAAATGTAATCCAAAAGGAAACCAATAAAATTATGTATAAAGTTATATCATGTAAATGGTTTATATTATGCATGAAACGAAGAAATAACAAATAAAAGATAAAAGCTATATACTTTACCTTCTCCTTTTCGTGGAACAAATAAATTATGAAAATGGCTTATTATTTTTCTGGCATAAAAATTAGGATCGTCTACAATCGGTCTGGGTACACAAATTTTTGGCGTAGAATATAATGCAGATAACCACTCGCAATACACGTTAACACAATCCCTAACGGTATCATGTTCGGCCAATGGTAATGATAATCCAAAACATATTACTTCCATACACCATTGCACTTCTTTATCGGTACACAATGGACTAGGCTCAGCGGCTTGTGTGATGCCAAGATTTGTAGCAAGTTGACGTACAATAGACAAGGCAACTTCTTTTCCTGCCCCGGGCGAAAATTTTTCGAGAACACTTTGGCTCTCCTCCGATCCTTGTTGAACTAGAACACTTAGAGAAGCCCATTCGGAATACATTCCTCCTTGGGAATCCTGAAAATTAAAATTTTTATATGCATAAACATTTACTAGCATTGATACGAAGATAAAAAAATGTAAAATAGTACACAATGATAGATAACCTTAAGATTAACTCTATTAAATACGCCTAAATTCATAGATTACTATACACTTTGACGCCCTATAACCAAGAATTGGCAAAGAGAAAGTGAAATTTTATACGAATCTCTTTAACTTTAATTATGAAACACAGTGTTTCATTTTATATGATATACGTAAAAATAGCATATAAATGAAGTGAAAAATTGTACGTAATCTTTTTAAAAAATCACATTGTAAAGTATATACACATATACGAAATTTGACAGAAGTGAATATTATTTGACAGGTAGCACCACCATATAGTATGTACGATTACATGATTTCTATTGGCTACCTACAATTATATTCATTAGATTAGTATCAACTCTTCCACTTTTTCCTATGCAAATATCCCTACATAAATATTATCTGAACTATTTAAACGATTCGTAGAATTATAAAAATATGTAATTATGTTATTAAACAGTTTATTCTTCAAAATTATATTAAAATCATAAACTATAAATACGTCTGATAGTAATTTGTATAAATTTTATTTTGCGATAATTAACATTTATAGGTAAAAATTATTCATGAAAATATTTTAACAGTTATAACAGTGTTACGTGTTTCTCGAAATGAATTATAAATATTTCTAGATATAAACAGTCTGATATTTATAAAACGGAAAAATTAACAGGCTAGAAATCTAGGCAAAAGATAAGTAATTTATTTATTTTATTATATAAAATAGATCTTGATTGGATGAGTTTTCTATCGGTAAGGTAGTTAGAAGGTAGGAAACTTAACTCTTTGGCTCTACCTACTGGGTAGGAGGACAAGTATTACAATCTTGTGTATTGTATTACTAGTTTTTTTGTGTATGGTATGTATCTAAATCTTGAAACGAAAAACATCGACAGATGGCTCAAGATCATGTTATGACTAATATTTTTAGTTGTACTTATGCAGATATATAAGAATTATAATACTTAAGAATAAGTGTGAATACAGAATTGAAGATAATGAGTATAAGGACAATGTTTTCGAATATGAATTGCATTTGAAGTTGCAGTTTCGTAAATTTGTGCATCGGGGTAAATAGCGAATGAAACATGGCGTTTGTTTCTTTCATATGTTCCGAAGATATTACTTTTTGATTTTCTTTTACGGATTTTCAATTATCGTCGAGAACAGCGTTCCGATGCATTGAAGCTTTTTTCCTTTTATAACACTTTATCACAAGCGTGCAAACAGTCAATACTCATTTCCAATTTACTTCATGAGTTTTGAAAAATGAAGAAAGCTATGCTTATTTGTGTCTTTTGAGATGTGGGACATTTTTGAAATATTGAAGAATACAACATGACGTCCCGCAGTTACACAAAATCTTACAGCCGTAAGGTCAGCAGTGTGACGCCTGGGAGTATTCAATTTGATAAGCTTTTTAGAGAAAATAGCAATCGTCCTTCTGCTGCTAAATCGGCAGGCACTGTTGGAAAATGGGGTATAACATCGTTCACGTCTATCAGGAGTACGAATATCAATGGTACGCATATTTTTTATCAATGGAAATTTTATACTTTGTTGTATCGTATAAGATATACCCATACATATGCATATGTATATACATGAATTTTTAATTAACAAATATTAAACAATCGTGCATTCAATATTTAACGATAAAATCTTATTATTAGTGTGAATATTTTTAATTTATTACGTATATTGTACTTAAGAGATTCTGCTTTTAGAAGTATTTCTCTCAAGGTATAGAGCTATTTTGCATACATTGTTGAAAAAGAATTTTTAGTTTATTAACAAGCGACAACTTCTGTAACAATTTAATAAAAGAACTTGGTCCGATTGTTACTTTTTTTTTTTTTTTTTTTAAAGTCTATATTATATTTTGTTATGTTACAATAAATCATAATAACGTTATTCCGTTTATAGGAAGAAGAGATGATATTCATAACACATTTGGTGCAAAAAGAATAAAACTTGATTACGGAAATCAGAATGCTCGTGTAAATTCTGGAAAAGATCCATTTTCATTTGAAACTGATCCTGACAATAAATCAGATGTTGCGACTCCGGTCGTTAAGCCTAAGAAATTTTTTAAAAGTAGAAACGTACCCCCTGCAGTAGAAGAATCTCGTCAGGATGTGGCAATATATAGACAAGTACCTGATTCGCATTATGGTAGAGCACGTGCTCAAAAAAACGCCCCACAACCACCACCAAAACAATCTTTACCAAAAGTATCAAGTGTTTCAGCTAAAAAAGTAGTAGAAGCTATAGATGGAACAACAGACGATGCTCCCATTAGAGAAGAAGCAAAACCTCCTATTGTATTAAGAATATGTAAAGGTACGGCACAGTTAGTTTGTGGAAATGTGCAAAACAGCCAAGATCCCGAACCTGAAACATATAGAATTTCAACACCACTTATTAGCCCTACAAAAGTAGATATCGAGCGTAAGAATTTCAGTACAGATCCGTCAAAACCTGATCAGAAAACAATTCGTTCCCACCAACCTATTATTTCTACTGTGTCAATACCTTTAGAAAATTCAGAAATGAGAAGAACTACTCGCAGTCGAGCAAAAAATCTGCATTTAGATTTACCAACATCTTCTGTTGTATCTGCAACGCCAATAACACCTAATTCGCATGGTTCTGGTCTTTCTTTAACCCTTAGAAAATCTGTTACTGACTCTAATAACACATTAATATCCCATTATGATATTGTTAAGACTGATTGTGGTTCGACGTATACCTGCAAGCCAGCAATTGAACCATTAATTGGGCGTGATCAACCACTGCCAACTACAACTCAAGAACTAATTGATATATTATCAAGTGATTCTGATCCTATGCAGACAAGACCAATGATAATAAATGCACCAGAAACTGAAGAAAATACAGAAGTTGTGCCAGACGGAGTTCAACATTGTTCAATAGATATTCCAACGAATGAAGTAATCTCTAGATCTACTTCACAACCAGAACCAGAAATTGAACCAGAACCAGAACTAGAACCAGGACTGGAATCGGAACTAGAACCAAAATTAGGATCAGACCTAGAACCAGAATTAGAACCAGAACCTGAACTTAAGCCTGAACTTGAACCTGAGCATGAACCTGAGCATGAACCTGAACCTGAACCTGAACCCGAACCCGAACCCGAACCCGAACCCGAACCCGAACCCGACCCCGAACCCGAACCTGAACCTGAACCTGAACCTGAACCTGAACCTGATCTTGAAACAGAAGCAGAAATAGAACAACCAGTTCGTACAAATGACACTGATATGGCTACAGCTAAGATCTTAGTTGATCAAGATTGGTTCTCTGGTAGTGACGATAGCGAAGGTGTCAGTTGTAATGTCGAAAGTGATATAGCATTACATGTAACAAGTACAGTCTCTGAATCACAGCCAGCAAATGTTCCATCTGCAACTGTTCAGAAACCTGCTACTAAAAAGGGTAGTATTTTTAAGAGTCGTTCGACGGGTGCAACAAACGGAAATAAAAGACGGGCATTGTACAAGCATAAGTGGTGCGACAGTGATAAAGAATCTAATACCACAGATGCTCCTAATACTGGAAATACTACACCAACGATTGCTTCAGGGTCCCATAGTGGTACAGGACCTGTAGCATACGAAGAAGAATTTGATTCTTCGCAACTAACAAGAGTTGTAATATACCCTGAAGCCGATACTGGTTTTGAAGATGAATCGGATGCTATAACAAGTATTCGTTGTGGCAAGAAAGTTAAAGGAGTATGTATATTAGAAAAGAAACTATTATATTCTATAGTAGCACTCGTAATTTTTTATACACCATGGTAACAAAAAGTTAATAATATTATATCGATCTTTTAATAATTAGTTTAGTATGTTGTAGGAAATTATTTTACCACCTTGTTTCCATTGCATGCATAAAAAACTAAAGGCGATATGCATAAAATTGTATAATTATTTACTTAATTTTATAGTTCTATACCGTAGTAAAAAATGTGAAAAAAGCTCATCAAATTCAAGAAAGTGGAGAATTTCAAGAATTTAACGATGACGTTGAATATATATTAGACACTTTAAGAGAAAACAATCCAAATGCTACTCGATGCCTTTCAGCTATACGATTAGCAAGCAAATGTATGGCGCCTGCATTTCGTATGCATGTGCGTGCTCATGGAACTGTTGCTAAGTTTTTCAAAGCACTTCACGATGCCACCAAGGATCAGGTATAGAATTTTATTTTTTATAAATATATTGTGTATAAGTTTTATAATTATTGTATGTTTAAAATCTGAAAAATTCTATACTTTCTTTCAGAGTCTTGCTTTATGTACAGCAACAGTAATGTTTGTGTTAAGTCAGGATCGTTTAGCTATGGATTTAGACCGTGATTGCTTGGAATTAATGTTAAGTTTGTTAGAATCTGATGCCAGCCATAAAGATGCACTTGATGATTGTGGCCTTAGTCGGGCAGAACTGTTAAAAAATAAAGAAAAAGTACGTCAATTATGTGCTGACATACAAGCTCAAGGACATGCAAAACATTTAAATCTTGATAATATAACTGTAAGTATTTCATACATAATTTCATAAAGCGACAACAATATGAACAATGAACGTGACCAATAACAAATTATTTTTAATTAGGTTGGTCAACTTGCTATGGAGACGCTTCTTAGTCTTACATCGAAACGTGCTGGTGAATGGTTCAAAGAAGAACTCAGAGAATTGGGAGGTTTAGAACACATTATAAAAACAATCAGAGATTGTCACCGTCATATTAATGCTCAGGATATTACAAGATCTGGTTGGTCGGATCCATTATTAGACAAATTACGTAAAGTTGATAGATGTCTACGTGTATTAGAAAATGTGAGTTATACATATTTACATATTCAATAATACAGATACATAATATCCATAATAAAATATATTATTAAAATTTCATATTCTTTCAGGTTACCCACATGAACGAAGAGAATCAGGTATATTTGTTAAAATATGAGAACGGAGTTTTAGTCAGCACTTTAGCAAACTTGTATTATCTTTGTGGACAAGAAATTCCTATTTATCCAACTATAGATCCAAGTGATAAAACTTCCACTGGTGCTGTTATCAGAGAGTGTCTATTCGCTATTATTAAAGTTCTCATTAATCTTACACATCGATTCAATAGACAATGTAAGATTTTATTATGGCGTATCTCTTCATTGATCAAATTGTTGATGAATGTACGGTCATTCTACTAAATAATAACATGTTTTATACTTATTTTAGCTTTTGGAAGTAAATCAGTAGGTACACAACCAGGTGTCTTAGATTGCAGTTTATATCTTTTGTTACGCGTACCCGAATCACTTCCTGAAGAAAAGCGTTTTGATATGATGATGTTGGCTTTGATTCTACTGATAAATTTAGTAGAGCAATGTGACGATAATAAACAACTTCTTATCGAATCGAAAGCTCCGCCATCGACAGAAAATATTTTTGACGGTAAATACATTATACATTTTTTTCACAATGACAAAAATTTAATTGTACTTATCTCACCTTTTCTGTAATATAGCCGAGGAGAGCGGAGTAGAATCTTTAATTGATCTTTTTTACAAACAAGAAGAATTAGCTCGTGCCGAAGAGCAAAAAACGGATGCTATTTTAGATGGTAAAAAAGATTCCGAACAAACGGAAACTGTATCGACAACAACTAAATCTCAAGAAGAATTTATTGAAGAAACTGTTACAAAATGTTTGTATAATTTTAGTTTTGTATCAATAAAAATTTTATAAAACGTAATTCATAAATTATTCTGTTTCAGTATTGCAAAAGGCGGGACGTCATATGGAACATACTTTAATAGGAGCATATGTAGTGCTTTTACTTGGTTACTTAATAATGGATAATAAGGTAATAAACTTTAAACTGAAATAAAAGTAATTAAACTCAAATACCAAATAATTTATATGTATTTCTAGGATTATGAATCGTTGGTACGTAGTAGACTTCCAGATAACAACTTTACTACTATGGTGTCTGTACTTCAGAAATTTTTCAATTTTATGAATTTAACGGCATCGGTAATTATTTTTTACTAATTTTTTTCAAGCTTTATCAATCGTCAGGGTATTCAATTATTTCTGAATATAAAAAAAAAAATTAATTTATTGCAGAATGAAGTAAGTAGCTGTGGAATTGCTGCTACTGAAAAGGTGATTAAGTTCCTAAAGATGTCAGATGCCAGAATTGAAGAAGAAAAAAATGAACTACCATTACCGGTGTTAGAAGATCCAAACATAATGCTCGATTTGTCTTCGTCTTGATTGATATCTCATACACACATTTGACATTTTTTATTACCCTGGCATGCAAAGAGAGCCAAAGTTATATGTCTCCAACGAAGGAAATTCTTTCTATCGCAGTATGAATGGACGTGTTTCATATTGACCATATATTTTGATATATATTTATTCACTTACATAATTTATTGCTGTACCTTTCATTAAATTGATTTATTTCCCCGTTAGCAGTAACAAGTTAGATATTAAGTATAAGTTGTTAATTAATTCCGCAGAAACTAATACCATAAAGAATACGCCTTGTAATTACGCATATGGCTCATTTAAGTTTTCTGCTGGCGTGTATGTATTATTATCGATTATATGATTCGCCGATCGGTTTTTTTAATATTTCTAACTGTCAAGAAGAGTGACAAGATGTAAACGTCTTCTTGTCAGATCATAATTTCTTTGCTGTATAATAATGCATAAATTTGAAATTTTATAATTACTTGGAAATTTTAAATTATCTACATTGTAAGTTACGTTGAGCGATTCGCGGCGTTAGAGTTTACCATAACTCATTAAAATTTGAAATAGCATTATTATCTAAGTTTATTTTAATATTAAAATTATACTATAAGCCTTGTAAATGTAAATTTATAAATTATAATTGTATCTTAAATTCACAGTTTCAAGTTATTAGATCCCATTGACAGGCACAAGTTTTCACAAACCTTTAATCGCGTATTTTGTCTGACAAAATAAGGGAATGAATAAGAGATATATCACATTGTTATGTATATGCAATAAACTAGCTTTGAAACTACAAATCTGTAAAATAAAACACTTTTTAAATAAAAATCAAATACGTCATGTATTAGACAGCATAAAATATAATTTTATTCTGTATTAAATATTTATTTTGATTTCTTTTCCTTCCTATGTAGGTTCCTTATTTCAGTATCTGTGACTAATTTCAAACAACCTATTGCCGTGTGTAAATGTATAAATTTTATAGGTACATATAACGATTACATTTAGGCAGTGGTATTAATAGAATTATAAAGAACAGAAGTACGGAAAGATACCTGATGTAAAATTCAAATTTTCCTCCGTGATCCTCTCAACGTACATATTTAGATTTTAGGCATCTCATTGTGGTGTTACAAAGAGACCAAATACTTTGCCAGAAAAATGAGAAATGTACATGTGATAAACAAAATCATATAATTGAAATACATACATATACATGTGCTCATTCATAGGAATAATAAAAATAATTTCTATTTTTTCAATGGTCAAAACATGATCAGAGTATCCTTAGAACGTGTATTTCCGTGTAAATTTTTATCCACAGATTGAAATGGCCAATTTATTCAATGGTACTCTATTGTACAATATAGCTAATAATTTTAAATCACGGTACGACATGGAAGGTTATATAAATACAATTACGCCTTCGTTTGCATCATATCTTTAAAATGAAATCAATCCCCGTAAGAAACAAAGACCAAAGTCCAAAGAAAAAAGCAAAGTCCGACCAAAATACAGACGATAATGATACAGAATATTTTAGTGCAGACGAAGATATGTACCTCCGAATCTAATAACCAGACTATTCACGGCGTAAAAACCATGAACACAATGTATAGAACCTAATTTATATAAATTTAATCGTCATTTTTCCTTTTTCTATGCATCATTACTACTTATTATCGAAAATTATTGTCATTATTCATTAAAATAATTTGTAAATTCAATAAGAAACGAGTACATTGTCATGCTGCATATATTTATCATTTCTAACCTTATTTAAATCGAAAAAATCGATACTATTAATTTTATTCCTTTACGAAAGAAAAAGCTTATAATCGAAGGCAATTGATATAAATTATCAACAAAAATTTGATATTTATTTGTACATCCGGATAACGGTTTGAAATATTTGTTAATAGATTCAAATCTTTAAATTAAACGTAAACGGAAGTTCGTTTATGAATAAATTTGGTGGTAATTTAATGCATCGAAATCGACAATAGTGACGACGAACTTCTTTAGCGTTTAACGGAGTGGTGGGGACAGCCGACATATCCTACCGCACGAGCCACATGTTACGCCAGGTCAGCACTTGACGCGCAACTTCCAACAACATAAAATTAAATATACATCTAAATATTTTAAACATACGCATGAAATTTCAAGCGAACATTTCTGCATTTTTAAAACATTATAACTTCTGAACGGATTGGAGGATTTTAATGTTTCAAATTGCAAACAACGCGTATTTTGGTGAAGAATATGTAGAAATTCTAAGAATATTCGAAAAGTTGTTCCATAACGTCGTAAAGTGACAAAATGCTCAGAAAAATTGTCAATTTTCAAACGATCATAACTTTTACAATAGTAAAACTTATATCATTGAAATTTTTTCTAGAAGTAGTACCTAGAAAAAAGTATTAGACAACATTTGATTTTGATTTCGATTAAAACTGAAATTTATATTGTTTTAAATTCGCAGCCATTAGCTCGGTGTTACCCATAATGAAGAAGTTCTTCTTGAAAGGTAACACCGATTACCAGGTCTCACCACGAGGAGGTTGCTGCGATTGGAGACCCAAAGTGAGATCGATGGAACAAAGTTCGATCGACCTTCCTTTTTACACACTTAGAAACTAGATTACGCAAAAAAAAAGATGCCAAGTAATTACTTTTCTAAAACAAAGGAGGAAGCGAAATTGTGGGAGACGCGACACGACGAAACGCGACACAATGCTGCACAGTGCAGTAGGAACATGAGGTGCGACACCGTACCGAATAGCGGGTCAAAAGGGGCAGCTCGTTACCTCTTAGCAAGTCCAATTGAAGGGGAGGAGAATCGACGCACCAGACACGGGTTCCCCATTTCTCCAACGCGCCCTGCTGGGAGCCCGTAGGACCCAACCCGGGACGTCTTACACAGGAGAGAGATCCTGAGTCGGGGCTACCGCAGACAGGAACAGGTCCCCTCTACGGCCGATGACTCTTTCCCTAGAATTGTCTCACCAGAGGACGGCAACCGACCCTTCGAACCATCTAAACGGCCGATCACTTGCTTTTTACATCAAAGCAGCGGTGACCGGAGCTAGAAACGGGGAAACGAGACTGGAAAATAAGCTATTAATTAATTCATTACTTGGCAATCTACGCAGTAAATAAAATAATATACAATGTAAATTGAAAATTAACGTCGTAGGTGGAATTGAGAATTAATGTGAATTAATGAAATATAGGAAACATCGGAAAAACAAGGAAAAGAAGGAAAAAGAAAAATTCGACGTTAATTTTTACATTCGCGCTGCGCCTTAAAATTAATCGCTTACGTGTAAATCCCGATGAATCCGACGTCATCTATTGATCTCCTCCTCCTCCTAGAAATTGATCTGGTAAAAAACTGAAATAAAAATTAGTAGTTATGTGTACATGTAGACAAATAATAAAACCTAAATAACAAATTAGTTTGAAATAAGGAATTGGAACAATCCAACGAAGTAAATTAACGAAACGAATCATTCGAAAAAAAAGAAACCAACGATGTGTACTTTGAATTATAGATTAATTTTGAAAATTAAAAAACCAACGAAGCGCAAGACGAATAACAAAATAAATCGTAAAAGAACAAACCAACGATGAAAGCGAGACGAAGATAGAATAGAATAAATTGAAAAATATCAACCCAACGATGTAATTAATATAGATAAAACTAGATGAACGAAGAACCCAAATATGAAAATACCTATATACATAAAAATGCAGAAAAACACAATATTTTCATTAGTTATATTAATATTAATTGTATCTATACCAAAACCAAAGGGTGATCCTTCCTTCCTGGTCAGCATCGCAGAAGATATCTGAAACAGAAAACAAAAACGCGTGACAGTACCCCCGGCGGTTCCAGGAGTACTGAAAAGAGTTGCCCAGCTGTGTCCACTTTTATGCAGTCAAGCCAAAGAATCAACGAGCCAATCAGCAGCCAGTCCGCTGGGGGCGACCATCGTCCGTCCACCTTGAAACGTTATAAGAGCCCCCTGAGGCCCTCGCGCGGGAGTTATCTCCCAACCACCAAGCAAGACGGACCGCATCGAGATGAAGAATTTAATTGAAGATTTACATTCGATCAAAATCGAAGATGGCGGCCAAGAAGATGTTTCACGAGCAACGGGCAAGGGAGAAAACCGGTCTTTTTAAAGACCAAGAAAATCTCATTCGTGGGAACAACTTATGCAATGAACTGAACAACTTTTATATTTAACAACTCAGAGACACTTTACATCTCTGTTTTGTAACAACTTTTATATTTAACAATTCAGAGACACTTTACATCTCTGTTTTGTAACAACTTTTATATTTAACAACTCACAGACACTTTACATCTCTGTTTTGTAACAACTTTTATATTTAACAACTCAGAGACACTTTACATCACTGTTTTGTAACAACTTTTATATTTAACAACTCAGAGACACTTTACATCTCTGTTTTGTTACCGACTTTTATATTTAACAATTCAGCGACACTTTACATCTCTGTTATGGAACAAGTTATGCAATAAAACTGAACATGGTATATTTGCCTATATGTATAGGAAGGAAATTCGTCGTTAGTATTGTCGCCCGTCAATGCACTTAATTATGCAAGATCAGTATACTATCTAATTTTATTTTTATTATACCGGTTTGTAATATCGTAAAGATCAATGCAAAAACATTATGCACAGCTCTTGTATTTCTTTGATTTATCCAAGTAGTCAAAGTATAATATTTAACAAACTTTTGGTTCAAATAAAATAACGAATGACACAAAATTTGAGTACCTGTTACATGTAACCTATGTATAAATGCATAACTAATATTGATATACGCATAACGAACTTAGTTTGTGATATGAAACATTAAGAAAAGTGTAAATTAATAAATAAGTTTCAAAATGGGTATTCCAGGTTTAACAACTTTCATAAACAATCGTTCAGATCGTTATTTGGAATATTTCGAGCTACGTGATACGTATTTAGTTATTCAGCTGTCAAATATATAATTGGTACAAGTGCAATTGTGTTTTTGTCGGTGATTACGATAAATACGCTCAACGAGTATCGGATTTTTTTGACGATTTGATAAAGTGCAATGCAGTACCATTAGCTTTGATCGATTGTGGTTGCGAGGATAAGAAACTGCAAACAGTTATATCTAGATCTAGAGAAAAGGTTCGTACAGCATCATCTTATTCTCCGATCTGTCAACAGAAAATGAAATTTTTTCCTTTACATATTTAGGAAGTTTTCAAAGATGTTAGGAGAAAGAAGAATATTCGTCATGTGCAATGCTTATTCGAAGCTGATAATGCTATAGCTACCGTAGCAAGGATATTGAATTGTCCTGTATCGAGTTATAATTCAGATTTTTATGTGTTTGGGACATTGCACATACCGTTTGATACATTGGACAATTACACGGTGAAAAGTTCAACTGGAAATGGTTACACGAAACGTTGTAAAATTTATAAAGTTGAACACTTATTAAATTCTTATAGAGGTTTAAGTCAATCTACACTGCCATTAGCTGCAATATTACTAGGCAATGATTATGTAAAACGTGGTACATTTAGAAACTTCTTTCGTTATTTAAAGTTACGACGAATAACAAGAAAAAGGTATAGTAATCGACAGTATTGTATAGAAGCAACTTTACAATGGTTGAGCGGATTTTACATCTTGGACAAAGCAGTCATTGGAATACTATGTAGATCACCTAAAACCGTAAGACAAAAAATGGCTATACAAATGCATCTACAGAAATACTTGCTTACTTCCATTGGGGTTTTCACAGGAATATGCAGCTCGTGCCACAACACATTCCATAAACAGAATTTTTAATTTGATGGAGATGTTAATAGTCTAATGTACATAGAAGAAACTGATAAAAATGGAGACTTTGAATCATCCGAAGAAGAAGAAGAAGAGGAAGAGAACGAAGTTGAAATATTAGACATGCTTAAAGGGGTCAGAATCTGCTACCAATAATGCACTAGCTAATGTACCTAATTTGTTTGTAGATGAATTTCTTATGGGCAATTATCCTGCATATTTTATGGACTTGTTGGTTCGACGTTATATATTTGTCCTGTACAAATAGAGGATTATTCCTATCCATTGAACAATGTAATAAGTTTAAAAATTATTAGAGTTATATATGCATTTCTGCAATCAGGAATGAATAGAAGGAGAGGTTTCATGAAATACATGATTAGAGATTATAATAAAAAGCTTAAATGTTACGAACTAGAAGGCACTGACACTAAATTTTCATCCCCATTACTGTCCCTATCTAATCTTAGAGAAGTACCATTAACGAGTCCAGGATTAAAAAATAATGTACAAACATGCGTCATTGATTTTTC
>NW_025106631.1:0-62500 GCF_013123115.1 Colletes gigas
TTCTATTCTATAAGAAGAACCATAACCGTCATATGTATATGCTACCACTACAGACAGGCACTGATCTATGCTGCCTACGGGTCTATTTTGACCCGGTTGTAAGGGTCTATTTCGACCCGCCTCTACGGGTCTTTTTTGACCCTGTTCTGCGGGTCTGTTTTGACCCTGTTCTAACTTTCATTTTAATGAACCACTGTAGGCTTGCACTACTTCTAGAGGACAAAATCGGGAAAAATACAAGAATACCAATTTGTTGATGGAGGCTTCGTTAAGAAATTATTAACGTTTAAAGTTCCGGCCGTACGAATTTTTTTCTCCGAAACGGCCAAGATTTCGGGGGCATGTCTATTCACCAAATATGATTGTAATTGCCCCCCGTATTCGAAAATAATTTTTTTTGAACGATTTGAAATTTTTTAATTTTGTTGAAAAATTTCACACATTCTCGAATTTTTTTCTCAAAAGCGCGTAGGATTTCGGGGGTATATATATTGAGCAGAAATGATTGAAATTGACTCCCGCAACTGAAAATAATTTTTTCCTGAAGGATTTGAAATTTTTTAATAACTTTTTTACGAATTGGTATTCTTGTATTTTTCCCGATGTTGTCCTCTAAAAGTAGTGCAAGCCTACAGTGCTTCATTAAAGTTAGAACCCGTTAAACTCGAGTTATAAAAAAAAATACGTGTCGATTATGTACAAAGTTTCATCAAAGGTGCTTTGGCCGCCACAACTTTTACTGTTACTGCTCCGACGATAAAAACAATTACAATGTATTCTGTAAGATGGCTATTTAATTATTACTTTTACTTTACTTTTATTTATACTACTTTGCTTTTAATTATATTTGTATTTTATTTTATTTACGGGTCCATTAGCATTTCCATCTACCAGTTTTAGATTATTGTACACTACTTTTTACCGGTTTTTTCATAATTTCTACTATTTCAACTTCCATGTTATCCCCATCTGTTTAAAATCCTTTATTTCATTTAAATTTTATTTTACCTTTGGTTACTATTTTTTATCTATCTGTCTCCTATTCACTCGTTAAGGGGCCCCTCTACCATGGAAAATACATGTTTCTTTGTGATTTTTTTTGCGATTAATTCCGGATTGTGTAGATACATTTATGTCGATCATCAATTTTACGAACGGCACCCGACTGCGTACGTGATATATTCGAAATCCTAAAACGATATTCTATAGATGAGTGTGGTTAGCATGAACTACGATCTTTTCATGGCAGCTATTTTACGAAAAAATACTGAATATTTTCATATTTGCTTTTTTGTTGAAAGAAAAAGATACTGTAATATCTTGAATAGTTTTTTAGTTATCACATATTTTCGAGACTATTTTAAAGATAGAAAGGCCCCTTAAATTATAATTCATCTGTATTTATTTCTGTATTTCTGGTTTCATTGATCTTCACCTACGCACATGGCCTTTTAGCATTTCATTTATTTATTACATTTATTATACGATGCCACCATTATGCCATACTTTTCACGATTCTTTTCTTTTAAATTTACGATCACTCTTATATTTCACTGTCTGTCACGCGGCATTATTCGAATTATTATGAAAAAAAAAAAATTAGAAAATTTTAATTTTAATTTCAAGTACTTTGAGAACGACTGATATTTCAAGGTCAGGCGAAATATCGCACGAGCTACGCCCCCTCCCCCCACCGAGCCGGTTTAACACCGGACCTTCGATCTCTGTAGCCCTCTCCGGATCAATTCTAACACCCGGAGCCTGGACTCCAGAGATCGAAGGTTGCGTTGCTACACCGGGGACCCTATCCCGCGACCTATACACGCCCCTATCCGCGACCTAACCGCGACGAAACCCCCCCCAACGTAAGCTCGGACCTAACCCCCGCGACAAAACCCCCACGACCTAACCGACGCCCGTAGCCCGACGCCCGGATAGAAAGTCGTTCGCCGAGTGTATATATACTAACGGAGGCTCGCTCGAACACTTGTGAGAGCGCGACCCATCTGGTGGCCCTCTGGTGGCGAGCATGGGAGGTGAGGTGACGCCACATATATCTACTAGTTAAATCGTCTCATAACTTCCGATACATATGCATGTATCGCTACTTTACTACAATACTGATATGACTATGATAATAAAAAACAAAAAAAAGGTGCAACTTGCGAATTTCAACGTTTAAAGATCTCATTTTTTCCTGACTTGTCTCTCGATTTCAGCAAATAAATGATAGCTCGATTACATAACAACTACTTTTCCCAGATGAGGATACACTTTAAACAAAGGACAAATGTATATTCTGATTTATGAAAAACCACATTATTTCATTACTTTTCTAATAACTCAACCATACGTTCTTACTGCAACTTTACAAGTTCATTTATCTTCGATAACTTCCTAACGAATAAGTTCAGGGCATAAGTATGTTGGTACTTTTATGTACAACATAAGAAACTATATTTCTAGGTTTCCATTTAAAGAAAAGGTACAGTTACATTTTCAACGGTAACTTTTGTGTAGCCATTCGATTACAATAATACATTTTGGACAACCTAAATAAATCTGTTCTCGTAATATATTATTTTATAATGGAATCTCTTTACTTTCCATTTCTAAACATTTTCTTCCATACTGCTTCATGTCGATGAAACATTGTCATTTCTTTTGATTCTTAATTTCAATCGAATTATTTCAAAAGTGTATTATTTAATATTCTTCGGTAATACGTACCGATCATTCTTCTTCACCTTCCAGTTGATAATGATAGCGGCGTAAAGCAGCTAAACGTAATCTTTCAGTCTCCAAAGCTTCTTCCGATTCCAAAACATCAACTTGTGCCTCCATCTGTAAATCGTTCAAAATATTCACTCTTTCTAATACTTAACAACTTTAACGCTTATTTTCTTTATCATCGTTATCCAAATAGTGCATAACGAGTAGTAACTACAATTACCATTCTCTTCCACAAGATGGCCACAGTTTTTAGCAATTGCAACAACACTTCCAGTTGCTTGTGTTACGTCTCTCGATGCCTCTGAGAGTGCAGCCAAGTTATTCCTATTTCTATTTGCTTTTACTCTGCTTCTCTACACGCGTAAACAAATTTTACGGTTTAATAACAAACAAAAACCGAAATAAATCCTCTACACTTACAATAAAAGATTACCACCAAATGCAACCGCCTTCGCTGCTGATATCAGCCCTTCGGACCATTGTTGGTTACGTTTCTAGAATTCGGTTCCAGAGGCTGTGCCCTACGATTCAAAATCTCTTTCCATATTTAATATTCATAAATTAAATATTAACGGTCAAAATAAGGGACGTACCTTTCCTTCTTCCATTAATTCTGTACATGAATCTAACATTTTTCCGTTCACTTCTAATTTTAACCCGGAATCACCAGCGCGAGATTTCTCCACCATGTCCTGATCATAAAATATGTGATAACCATGTATAAAAACAATTTATATATTACACTAAAATGTAATATGCGATTACCTGTATTCGATTACCAGCTTCTTCTATTGCTTTATCCATACTTAACAACTCTGCCTCTACCAAACTTCCAACTCCCAACTGTTTACATTCGTCGGTCGATTCTACAACACGATAAAATTCAAAATAATATATATGACTTTCTTCATTTTTTTTTTTCTACATTTTTTAACTTTCGTAACTTACTATCGCCCGATGCAATATCAATAGATGTGTTTCATGTAGATTTTCCATGTATTAAATAAAGACCCAAAACATATGCAACGTGTATTGCACTTTTAATGAGTATTGAGGAGTACAAGTTAGGTCTGACATCGCTGGATTATCGATACCATTTAATGAATATTCGATAATATCTTCTGCTTCGGAGATGCAATTTACTGAAATAAAAATACACCTTTCTATCAGAGATATCAACATAAACCATTCACCATTTTATTAAAATACTTACGCAATAATTCATACAACATGGTATCGGCATGCATATTCCTTTCATTACGGCACCGTTCACCTTCAACTTCCAATTTTTCCATCTTTAAATCTAATTCTTCTTTCTCAGCTAATAAATCATGTAGATCGCCTTCTAAAGCCGTTTTTTTACAAGTTAGAAAATCATTTTTCCCAATCAACGCCTAAAATATTACACTCTTACCGGAACGAAATAAAAATAGATAAGAAATCAGGAAGTAGTTATTTAGTCTCGGGTCTATTTTGACCCTTTTCTACGGGTCTGTTTTGACCCTGTTCTGCGGGTCTGTTTTGACCCTGTTCTGCGGGTCTATTCTATTCTACGGGTCTGTTTTGACCCTTTTCTACGGGTCTGTTTTGACCCTGTTCTGCGGGTCTATTCTATTCTACGGGTCTGTTTTGACCCTTTTCTACGGGTCTGTTTTGACCCTGTTCTGCGGGTCTATTCTATTCTACGGGTCTGTTTTGACCCTTTTCTACGGGTCTGTTTTGACCCTGTTCTGCGGGTCTATTCTATTCTACGGGTCTGTTTTGACCCTGTTCTGCGGGTCTGTTTTGACCCTGTTCTGCGGGTCTGTTTTGACCCCTTTCTACGGGTCTGTTTTGACCCTTTTCGGTGGGTCTGTTTTGACCCTTTTCTGTGGGTCTGTTTTGACCCTGTTCTGCGGGTCTATTTTGACCCTAAAGCCGTTTTTTTACAAGTTGTAAAATCATTTTTGCCAATCAACGCCTAAAATATTACACTTTTACCGGAACGAAATAAAAATAAAATATAACCGTAAATCTAGTAAAAGAAAGGTATTAACCAAATTTTCACCTTTCGTGGTATTTACTTCTTCTTTTATATCGTCCAAATCCTCTTGTCCTTCGATAGCTTTTCGAGCTTCCTGTTCAGTTATATCTTCACCTTCTATTAACTCGTCCAGTCGGCGTTCCGCTAAAAACGGTTCGACGTTCCGAATTTTCTTCTCACATTTTTAATAACCCAATTTGCTTCTCCACTTCGGCTTTCTGTTACATACGAGGATACACCTAACAATATTCCTACCTTCCTGATTAAACTGATATGTTCTTCTCTTAATTTTGCATATACATCTTTCAATTTCTCAAATTTCTCTTCCAAAACTTTATACTTTTCTACAAAAACATAACAGAGAAGTTATATTAGATTGCGATATAAATGTACACGTATGTATGCACCAACCTTCGCTTTCATCAACTTTCGCCATCGTGTCTGCTTTTTGTTTAAGAGAGTCCTGATTTACCTGTTTTTCTTCTTCAATTTCATTGCCCTAAAAAATAAAAACAACTTGTTACATAGACTGTTTTTGTAAACCATAATGTTAATGATTAATTAAAACGTTTTTACCTTAATAAGCAAACCCGATTCAAGTTGCATGACACGACTCTGAAGCTCTTCCGTGATTCGTTGATGATCCATCGGTAGACGATGCGATTCTTGTCTCTGGCGACTATTTTCTTGCTGTAAATGATCGATGGGACTTTCTCTAAAATACATATGTTCGGAACAATTAATAATCTTCTATCGCGTAAGAGTAATAAGCGATCATTTTTCTAATTAGTATTAACATTTTCTATTCGCACTTTATTTAAGTTTACCTTTCCTCGAAAGATTCTTCTGATGGCGATACCACCCTCGGCGTCGCGTACGTTCGTAACTCGGATTGTATCAAAAAGTTTGGTGGATTCTTCGATAAACATTATACATGGGGTAAATCGATAAAGAAATTTAACAGCTTTTATGAGCATTTTATGGTAGAAACCATTCCTTCGAATCACTAAATTCTGTTTAAAAATAAATTTAATTCCAAAAATCTTACCTCGGCTTACACGGGTATTCTTTAATGATGCACTAACTGAAATCATTAACGTAACAGTGATACATGAATACATCGAAACACATAATATTATTGGACCGTCTCTCATGCTTGCTCGGGGAAGACCTCCTGCTCCCCCCTTGTCTCTCGAGGCCCCAGGGAGTACCTAGGGACAAATTCCCTATAGCATCCCGGCCTCTCTCAACGGTTGGCATCGGCGCCAATCGCGGCATCTGCGGGAGTAACTATGGAGTTACTCCTGCTCCCTACAATATTAATAACGCATTGGAAGTTTAAAGCAAATTAATCGGCAAGGCTCGCTCGATCGCTTGTGAGATCTTTTTCCGTTTCCTCTGGTGGCGAGCATGGGAGGCGACGCATCGACCAATCATCGATCTGGAGCTGTGACGCGGTGCAGCGCGCACACTCGCACATGCGTGCGAGCAAATTGTCGCGATATTCTTCAGGACCGTACCTAGCGAAAGACGAGCGGCGCCTGAGCGGATGCACACTGCTCGTCTTTTTGCCGTTTCGGAGCACATTACAATATTCATTTTGTGCTGTAGACTCCACGTACTATAATATAATATAGATACACGAACGCGCGTCTTTACGCCCAGTAAACAAAATTTTCTTTTCTTTTTTTTCTTAGTTAAAATATCATCGGGGAGTCTCGAGTCTGTAAGGTTTAAGATTTAACTCGTATACCTCGTGTGTGCTTTCACCTTGTGAATTTTCGTGGTCTAAAATAAAAATAATATCAATTTCTTGATTGAGCCTTCGTTAAAAAGTTATTAAAAAATTAAATTAAAAAATTTCAAATCCTCCAGGAAAAAATTATTTTCGATTGCGGGGGCCAATTACAATCATTTTTGGTGAATAGATATACCCTCGAAATCCTAACCATTTTCGAGAAAAAAATTCCTAATCGAAAATCTAATGCGAGGCCAGAATTTCATGCGTATCTTTAAAACGTCATAACTCCTGAACGGATTGGACGATTTTAATGTTTAAAAAAACAAACTACGCGTATTTCAGTGAATAATATGTAGAAATGACAAAAATATGCAAAAAGTTGATCCTTGACCCCGCAAAATGAGAAAAACCCCATAAAAATTGTCCAATCTTCAAACAGCCATAATTCCTACAATAGTGAATATATTTCAATGAAACTTTTTTCTGAAGTAGAGCTCATAGGTACCTACAAAAAAGTATTAGACAAACTTTCCGTAGCGCCTCAAACAAATTTGTTAAAAATGAAAAACGAATTTCTATAAAAAATCGACAGGGGGTAGGTAGCTGCCTCATTTTTCCGGCGAAAAAAAAAAATTTCAAATCGTTCAAAACAAATTATTTTCAGTTGCGGGAGTCAATTTCAATCATTTTTGGTCAATATATATACCCCCGAAATCCTACGCACTTTTGAGAAAAAAATTCGAGAATGTGTGAAATTTTTCAACAAAATTAAAAAATTTCAAACCATTCTGAAAAAATTATTTTCGGTTGCATGGGTCGATTACAATCATTTTTGGTCATTACACGTTCCCCCGAAATCTTGGACATTTCGGAGAAAAAAATTCAGTACGGGCGGAACTTTAAACGTTAATAATTTCTTAACGAAGCCTCCATCAACAAATTGGTATTCTTGTATTTTTCCCGATTTTCCCGACTAGAAGTAGTGCGAGCCTACAGTGCTTCATTAAAATCAAAGTTGGAACGGCTACTACCATAATGGATGTGCGCGCAAGATGTAAATCATCAAAATCTGCAAAACTGTAGGAGGCAATTTTAAAAAATCGCATACCAATGTTAACCGCATTAAGAAAAAGTGCATCCAGCTACATAAAATAAAGACAAAGTGTACTTACCTTCTACGTGTAGTTAATATAAATTATCCACATTCATACTTTTAACATTAACAGAATGCATTGAAACTTACGTAAACAAATCTTCGGTAATTTCTTAGTTTATATTTAACTCTTTGACTAGTACTTATCAAGCCAAGTGTAATAAATATTGAAAAATATTTTTACAATTAAATTAAGCGTCTACACATTTTTCGGATTTTTCTTTCATTTTCTTTTCCTTGTTTAACTCATCGCGAATAAAGCAGCGAAACGCTCGTCATTATTCGACCGTTAAATGTTTCCTAACAAATTTGTGTTGACGACTGGAAGTAGTTGGTTACAACAATTATTTCAGTAACGGTAATAAAAATAGTGTTGCTGGTTATTTTCGTAGAATTTCTTTTTTTTCGTTTTAATTCTGGCCCCAGCCGATTTCTTTTACAAACAATAGACAACGGAAATATTGAGATATACAGAGTGCTTCACAGCTTATAAATTGATAATCGCAGGCTTCGTAGCAACACGATGATAATTGTTGTTGTTATAATAACGTTTCAAGTTTTGCAGCCTCTCTTAGTTGTAAAAGTGCATTACGTTGTTAGAACGTTCAAGCAGTACAAAACATATTAACTAAATGTTATACGGTAAAAAGAGAAAAAAATAATGAAATGTTTTCAAGTCACGTAGTAATACTTTATTAATAACAAAAGTTGATCCGAAATTCACCTTGTGGGCGACCGAAAAGTGAAGTAATACGTCATTTTGTCGTTTTCTGTGACTTTTATAATACGTACGATACAATTTTTATTTCGGAATAATAATAACTTTACATCGAATTTTATTTTTATTACGGCGGCTTAAAAACCAAATTTGTAAAAAAACTTGACTTGCAAAAGGGTTCATTTATAGTGCAAAAATTGTAAAAATTACATGCGTAAGGCTGGAAAAGGAGAATGATATAAGATCATATCTTACAACAAATCCAATAATTTCTGTATAATATTTACCAATTCCAAATAATGCAATCAGGTAAATCACAAAATGTATATTTCCAATGAATTTTGAATAATTGAAAAGATTAATAAACTGTCGAACGATTTCTGCAGCAAGTAATAATACGTTCAACATGAAATAACATTCAAATATAATGTTACCTATCAAATTTCCAATAATCAACTAATTTACAACTGATGAAACACCCTGTATGCATGCAAAATGTTAACCGCAGTTTAACCGATCGGTCATCAACACGTTGGTAATCTACAAGCTGAATAAAATTGAAATGGCGTAAAAAGTAATCCGAACAACAATTTCTTTTTTTTAAATATATTTTTCTATCGTCCATTAAAATTTCTTTGAAACGATTGTTCGGACTATTTTACACGCTGTTAAATAATATTCAATTTCGATTTTACCGTTCAATGTATGTACACGAATTAATTGAAATTAATTATTTCACCGGATATCTATCTTCCGCGTATGCCACGAATATGTATACATATGCCACGAATATATGTATATGTGTCGAAGCGAATCGATAAATACAACAAGTATAAATGAAAATACTGCGAAACATTGTATGACATAAAAAAAAAAAGAAAAGAAAAGAAACCGATCTGATACTGATCGGCACCAAAATTGTCGACGACATTTTACCCAAGAGTACCATAAAACGAATAGAAATACGATACACTTAAAAACGGTAAGAATTCCTGGATGTTACTCAATCGGTAAGTTTCTGTTACATTTGTTAGCCCGTTCGCACGATACGGTTTTCAAAGATAGATGGATTCGGTAATATGTGAAACAATGTTCATAACTATCTGCACTATTCTCACGCGTTCATTTCAGGTTCTGGACTTTTTCACATCTAAACCTCATACAAAATCTATGCATAATACTAAAAACAGTTACAGGGCAGTCCCCACCGTTTACATTACACTAGTTATGAGAACTAGTTTAAGAACAATGGTATTTAATACTACAACTACCATTTAACATCTATTTACTTTTACTAGAGGGGTAAAGATAACTTGCATTCGATATAACATTGTATTTTCTTTATAAGCATTCGCTGCAAACTAAAGCAGACATATTTCTTTAGATGCAACAGTAAACGCAAGCATCGAACATGAAAGAATTCTATTTAAATTCTGAAATATGTATATTCAGTTTACTAAAAAAAAGTATTTCAACTATACAGAAACTTTTGAAATTCTAATAAGTTTTGTGAACAGTTGGATTTCTTTTTCACCATACTTTAGCTTTTTGAAACAAGTTAGTCCTATATTAATCCATCATTAAATTTCCTTACTTTTAAAACGTATACAAAGGGGAATCAACCCGTTAAATAAAGAATATTGATTGAATTTGGTCTTCGCTGTATGTACAGGCGTGAAAACGAAATTATCAGTAAGAAAACAACAACAAAAACTGTATCGTGTGAATGGGCTCTGTTCAATGACCCTCGGCTGAGACTCATTCTGTAACGAAACACGAGCTTTACAATACTGAAAAACATGAAAGGCATACACGTTTACGGAATACAAATCTCACAAAAAGCTTAAGATAACGAAGGCAATTCTCATCATCAGCAGACGGTCGAGCATCTCTGTTCTCGGTCGCGCAGAAATCTGCGCGAAGCGTCGTCGTTAAAATTCAACTAGCCTCGCGCAATGAAAGTCCATCGGGTTAATCGTTCGCGAACTGGAAGTTCTATTCTTTTTTTTTTTTTTTGTTTCTTTTCTTTTTTTATTGAAGCGAATACGACAGCTCCGCGAGCCACGCACGCACGAATCGTAACGCCTACAGTCTTAAACCGTTAAATTTTTGAATACGCTCGATGAAAATTCAATCGGCTACATAGAATGAACAGAGGATATGCAATGTGTGTGTTTGTTTGTGTGTGTGTGTGTATTTTTTTCTTCTTTTTCGTTCTCTCTCTCTCTCTCTCTCTCTCTCTCTCTTTGTGCAATGTTCCCATATTTACCATCGTTAAAGTGTATTTCGGAAATTTTTTATCTCTTTTTTGCGCTACGGAGAAAAGCCATTCGCCCTCGTTTTCCCTTAGAATTACACGCAAATCACACTCGAATATCTACGCGTCTCTCGTGGCTCGCCTCGTGAATAATTTCGTTTACCTTGATAAAATGCATCGGCACGCGACGCGATAAAAATTAATAAAAAACTATTCGTAAAAGATCGCAAGAATGGTGTGTGTGCCGTATCTACATACGCCGCGTTTTTTTCATTATCGTTTCTGCGATCGACTCTATTTAGGCTTGTTCTCGTCACCGATAACACGCGACAACGGAAACACGGGCATGCATTATCTTCTTTCTCTCTTTTCTTTTTCCTCTCTTGTTTCGACAACACGGCGCACGACGATATCGTCCTTCCACGAGAACAAGGCACAGCGTATTTACATCCCCGCTTCTGTTGCAGTCCGCCGACTCACAGGGGCATTGGTCGAAAACGGTTGACGAAGATCGGTGATAGCCGGACTGATCAGCGGACTGCAGCAACAGTGGGGATGGAAACCGCGCTGTGCCTTCTTCTCGTGGAACGACGCGATACTTCCGCGTATAATACTAACACGATTCTCACACGGCATGTCCGTTGTTCGTTATAGATAAATTAATAAATATAATATATATTAAATCGTCAAGAAAGCATTTTAAAAAATGAGAAAAAGAAAAGAAAATAAAATGTTTTGGTATTACAGGTTTTTTTTTCTTTAAACGTATTCCCTTGTCATTTTGTATTTTCAATTGTTTCTCTGTTTTTCTCAATGTGTTTGCCACTAGATTATTTTCGCATCGCACACACGCATACACAGACAGGAACAATCACGGGCGCTCTCCCCTTCCCCTATCTATACTACATATAATATTTTCGTTCTATCGGAAATAACTTAGTATCTATATCCAATATATTAGATATTAAATAATAATCGTATCATCAATATATTAATTTTAAATAATATAATTTCTAACAAAACACCCGCCACTCAACAAATAATCAAAAATATACGTCGACGTTATGCTTATTTGGAATTTCAGTAAAAATAATTACATCCTAAGATTTCTACTCATTATTATAAACTCTCGTGTAATATAATTATAGTTATTGGCTAACGTAAGGGTTTCTCGTAATTCACGAATACGTTTTGGCATACTACGATGCGATACATTAACTATACGCTAATGAATAACATGTGACTCCAAATAATGAAGATATAAGGGATTATCATATAACCACGTTTTTTTTCATCCCTAATAATTAGGGAACGTGATTTTCAAGTTAAATAAAGCAATAAATGTTCGTTACAAGAGATGTACAAATTGTGACGGGTCAGAACGTAAATGTTTCTAAAAATAACATTTTTTTTTTTTGTTTGCGATTTCCACGTCGCAATAAGAAAAACTATAATTTCATTATTATTTTTTGCTTTCTCTTTCATTTAAAAAACGTAGAAGAAAACAGACGATTCCGTACTACGCAGCGAACGAATATAAATTATCATTATAAATAGATCTATTAATCGTATGATTTTTTTTTTTTTCTCAACGATTCAACGTACTCGGTAAAGGTCTGACTTTGTTCAGAAGCGTATGAACATTAACTTAACATTTATAAATTTACAACGAAAGAAACGATTAAATATATTCCGTGATATGGCAGTTTGGATAAAATTCGAATTAGAATTTTTTTTTCTTTTTTCTCGATCTCCGATAAAGTCTTGTGTAACTGTGTTTCGAGTACGCGAAGCCTACCGTCGTCTCCAGTAAAATTTCCAAATCCAATCAATTCCATTTCGCGATGCTCCGCTATCGACGGTTCTCGTTTTAAAAATGAAACTTACGTTACGTTACGCATATTAAAATAACGCATGTGTATGGGTTTTGTGAACCATCGCAAGACAATGGAAGTGTTCCTTCATGTTAGAACCGAATTCGCCTAGCTTCCGCTTCTTGTCTTGTCCCGTACAACACATCGCATACATTTACTATTTTTTTGCTAAATGGTCAAGTACCCCAGGCGTTTGATTTCTACCTTGAAACTGTTCGAAGGTCTCCTCCAAGGAGGGCGCCGAGATACATACCATGTACGTATTCGTATCTCCAATGTGAAAAATACTCATTTCACTGTTATAAATACTATCTCACAAAAAATATGATTCTCTCTATAAAATTGTCAAATTCTATTATCTCCCTAAAAACGTGTTGCGCTCGCGATAAAATAACCCGTATTGACAAAACGGCGATCGTGTCGTGTCGTTTGTCGTTCGATAGACGAATACAGAGCCCTCTATAGAAACGAACTTTTTATCGAGGAGCTTGCAAGAAACAACCGTTTCTCGATAACTTATTTGAAAACCTCCCGTGCCACGTTGCTATCGAGCGGCATATTTTCATACTATTTTCATTGCATCGACTCGGAGATACATGCTTCAACAAAATACTAATCATCGAAATTGATCAAACGATTCGTTAAAATTTCTATCGTATCGTAAATTGGAAACGTAGAAAACGGGTTAAAAAGCATTTGCCTATCTTATAACTTTAAAACAGTATATATATGTGTGTGTGTGTGTGTGTGTGTGTGTGTGTGTGTGTGTGTGTGTGTGTGTGTGTATTATTCGTTCGTTATCGTTCCTTTCTCTTTTACGAAAGTTGAAATTCAAATTTCTGCATTACTATACTCCACGAATCTAGTGTTTTTCTTGCCCTCTTAAAACATAGGACATCCGCATGCGATAGAATAGATCATTCCAACAAATCTAATACGCGATGTATACATAATAGTCAACGTAGAAATAAAAAAAAATGTGTGAATTCCCGATGCAATCGTTTACCATTAACAAAAGTATACCTATGTCTATAAAAAATCCATATATTTACGCGTGTACCCCAAAGCTTTAAAATTCATCGAAAATTAATCTAAATCCGTCGTCTTTTAAAATGTAAATCAATCGATGCAATTACGCTTGAAGGGAGACCTACGTCCAGTTTCAATTTTTACTGCAAACTTTGTGCATTCCATTGGTTCCTGTTCAAAGCGTTTTATAAAAAATCGAGTCATCCAGGATTCTTAACAAGTTTTTTACCACGATAATCGTAAACGCGTCGACAAAACAGGACCATGTCCGAGGGCACTGGTATCGGAGGCTGTCGATTTTCTCGTGGATATATTTGATCTCCCGGTGGAACTATTAAACCGGGACTCTCTAATCCCTCCTCGATTCTCCGTAAATTTTTACGATACCTGCAAATTGTATTAACATTCATATACATATGTATGTATATTACGACATTTAGTTATCTCAGATCTAACATTTTTTTTAGGAATAGTAAAACCCGCACATTATTAACATTTATTATTATTTTATATGACGAAAACATAAGAACGGCTCTCTTAATGAGATAATCATTTTACTCCTATCCGTCTTTTAAACTGTTTATTCTCGAGATATTTCAAGTTTGCCTGACTGAAACTCATTTGGTAAATGACAATTTCAGATTGGAATAATTGTAATAATAACAGCATCGACTATAGTCCGGTGTGTAACGGCATATTTCATGGAGACAAAAGTCGATTCTGGACATTTAGGACAATGACCCTTTTATCGGTCATTTTATTCAAGCTACCTTCGTAATACCGATAGATATTTAAAATTTGTATTTATTCCCGTATATGTAAAATAAAACAAAAAAACATCAACTCACCGACAGTATTCATTGAATGTTAAAATATAACATTTATCTTCTATACAAGCAACACTGTTTGCATCTCGATGCCGTGAAGCGAACACTTCGTCTTCGGTATCGTATTGAGTTCTACCTTGCTCGGTATGTTCTGGTCTATAGTACCACAATAGGGAAAACATCATTTCGCCTATGGAAGAAAAGTTTATGCTATATTATGCTTCTCCGCGAGAAGAAGGCAAGGGGCACAGCAGAACGTGTTTAAATCCACACTGTTGCTGCAGTCCGCTGATTGGCTGTCACCGTTTTCGACCAATGCCTGTGGAGTCAACGGACTGCAACCAAGAGTGGGGGGATGTAAACACGCTGTGCTGTGCCTTGTTCTCGTTTGAGAATGGTACGTGTCGTGCGTGATTTGCGGTATTGTACGCGGAAACGTACCATCGTCTGGATTTTCCCATAATGCGGCAATTTTTGCTACGAATGGCAAATCAGCTTTTCGTAGACCACTCTTTAGTAAAACGCAGTCGCGAGGTCTTAGAACGTCGCCACTTTCGTGCTTCATGCTCGCGTAACATCGACGTATAGCCGACTCCTCGTTCTGTAAAAGACACGACAACGAATAAATTGAAACTATCCCGTAGCATACTTGTAACAGGAGAAAATTTAATCGTCACACTTTTACCGTTAAATAAACTTTGGCTTCAAACGGATAACCCTCCCAACTCCATCCGTTACTCCACTTGGGTTTTAAAAATGTTTTTCTAGTCAGTATTAAATTCTCACTGCCTACTATACACTCTTCGACCTTCGAAGCGGATTTCTTAACGTACACCTTTTTCGTACTTTTTCTCTTCTTCTTAATTAAAGCTGGCTTTTTACCGATCTCGCAAACATCCTTCGCTTTCGCTTTTGTTGTACTATCGTGCTTTTTACCGTTATCCTTTACCTTCGTTTCGTGCACTTTCGATTTACCCTTTCCTTTCGGTTTATTTTTATCGTGTGCCCTTAATTTCGTCCGCGTGTCCGCTTTACTTTTAGACAGGCCGCACTTCGTAGTTATCTTCGATAATTTCTCCGACGTTAATTCTTTCATCGAATCAACCTTTTTAGTTACCTTTTTCACCGTAGACAACGTATTCGCTTCCTTCTTCGTTTTCTCCGGTTTCTCTGCGTTCTTATTCTTCCGGTCTTTTTTCTGCGTCATTTCCAAACTTTGCTGTATAACGTTATTAATAGTTTCCATAATGGAATTATCACTGGCAGCATGCTTGAAACAGCTTTGAATATTGTTACTTGTACTCTGCTTACAAATCTTCGATTTTTTTATTACGTTCTCGCAACAAGTTGGATTCTCCACTTTCCGTTTTTGATTCTGACCATCTTTCCTGGGTTGCTTCTTTTTCGAAATACACGCGTCGCCGTTGTTACCATCGATCTTTTTTATAAGAGACAAAATTGGTATAGTAATTTTTGGCGAACAGTCGGTGTTGCTGAAATCTTGCGACGAGCCAACAGAAAGTGTCCTTTTACTCACTTTCCTTTTCTTTCTACTGTCGGACAAGCTATCCAAGGATAGCTTTCTTTTCGACACTTTTTGACATTTTGGTTGTTCATCTTCTGTGTCGGATCTTTCTGCGCTATCTTTCTCTACGGTTTCTTCGATAGTTTCCGGTACCGTTGGCTCGTAATCCGGCTTCTTCCAATTTTCATTCTCGATCACAACAACATCGTTCAACTCCTCTTTAACATCGGGGTCCGTGTCTAATTTATCGTCAAGTAAAATACCAGAATCCTTGTCGATCTCCAGAATGGCCATTTGACCCTCTTTCATACACTGTTCGCATTTCATTATGTCGCACTTGTAATCCGATTCACACTTAACATTACAATTTGCAACGCAGGACAAGTTATCCCCCATTTCCACACTGCAAGACTCGCACTTCACATTATTATTTTCCAGCTTGAAACTGTGAAACTTGTTGCCTGGGCACGTTGGCACGGTTATCTTTTCGCTGGGCGAAAGAGTTTCCATTTTAACCTCACAGGTCGACGTGCATGCACGTTTCTGACACCCACACTTTTCTAACTTATCTTCCGCGGATTCTTTTTCATCCTAGAAAAATCGCTTTATTAATTTACTTGTAATCGAGGCTGACGCGTACAATGATGCTTTAACGATCGATTTTTATTGTTCTAGGATATCTTCGTCTACGCGATCTATCCATTTCTACATTTCCACTTGAATGTCGCGTTATTAGGGGAATACCTCTATTATGATTGCAAAAGTAAAGTAAAAAATTTAATGCAAACCTTATCCTTGCAATCCGAATTTTGAGGGCGGTTATGCCCACCGACTAGATTGTGAGACGGAGGGACAGAAGTTTGGTTCTGATTCAGGTTGCGATGAGTGTTAAGTTGGACGCGATCCGTATCCCAGGCATTGGCACCGTGAGGTGGCGCTAGCCCGGCTAGCCCCCTCGCCGGCGAGGGCGGACCTACCAAAGCACTGGGCGGCAATGACAGACCGGGCCCCGATACCACTGGCGCTCCCTTACCATTACCAATAAGGGGCCCAGTATCCACGTTTTTTGGACAAGATTGCATCGGGCATGGGCAACCCTGGAAGGCTGCATCTAACACAGAAATCATTCAACGTTTATCCATAGGCTTGCCTTACATCAAAACTAATTCATACTCGTAAGAATTTCGGTATACTTTGACATTAACAGTTGGACAACTGCCCGTGAAAAGATAATCGAAAACGATTCGAATAATATGTACATAATAGTCCGGCAGGCCACGATATACCGAGGTCGTAAGCTCCTGTAGGTGTCACAAGATAGTCCAGTTACGGACACAGAAAGGCAGCCTCAAGCAACATGTCATGTATACATACGGCCCTAAGTGCCGCAGCAGTAATCGGTCCCAACTCTCAACAGTTTAGTTTACGACCTCGCTATATCGTGGCCCCCGGGGACTATACAAATTCTCATACTTACGATCTACAAAAGGTCTTCCTTGAGAATGCAAATATGCTGGATTAGGTGGAGGTGGTGGTGGAGGAGGAGGAGGAGGAGGATATCCACCGTAATAAGGAGGCAGCGGATATTCACCGGGTGGTGGCGGGGGTGGTTGATAATCGACGACTGCTGGTCCTCCTGCAGTGGCACCACCACCAGGACCGCCACCTCCGCTAGATTCCTGATATCCATAATATTGCCTGGAAATATATATATATGGATATATATATATATATATCTTTTTACGGACAAAAATAAATATCCTAGTTACCCGTTATGCAAATCACAATTTATTTTTACCTTCTGTATGTTGGTGCATATTTATAGTAAGGAGGTGGATGAGCATGTGGATGAGAATATGCTGGTGGATAGCACAGGTCTGAATATTGCGGCGGTGTACCGTAATATTGAGGACAATATGCCCTATAGAATCCGCCTCCTGAAACAAATCATCGAATTCATATATGAAATCATAATGGTAAGTGAACCCAAACAATATCCAAGTTTAAAGATTTAAAGACTATGAGATACTACAGCGCATTCACCGCATTAGTGAGATTCATCTCCTAAAAAAATGAACATTTCTTGTAACACCTAGACATATTGTTAAAGAAAATACCAACTTAAACTGTTCACATGGCATTGGTAAAAGATCCTCCCAACTGTGTATGCTCTCTTTAACAAAACGGAATCGTTGATACGTAGTAGATTGGACGTATGAAAGTCCTATTCCAATTTGATCAATTAGAACGTTTCATTTAAGGATCTGGATTTTACAAGATCCAGATGACGCAAAACTTTACCACTATGTATGTTTTGCATAGGTAAAGCACCAACGATTACACGACGAGAGTTCGAGAGCAAGTATTGACGATGGTCCGATGCAAAGGATTCTTGTATCCTTTAGTGAATCAACGAACACTGATATTTCAAAAACGATTACTAATTGTCCGTTCTTTTTCTTGCGATGATTCCTCTGAGGTAACGGACTATGCGTCATCGTAGATATGTGTATTGCTGTTGCGTATTACGAATTATCTAACACCGTCCTAACCGTACGATGATAACATGCATATATTTGCTTACGTGCAACACATATGTATACACCACTACTACTGTATCATCAAATAACGCTATTCAGCGCGAATTTTGATTTTTTTAGCAAAGAAATGATAAACATCACGCAATCCTTTTAAATTTCCTCGTTCCAAACGCGAACTCGTAAGCAGAATTGGTTTATTAGTAATAGCAGTTTTCTTTAGTAAATATGAGTATTGAATGTAGCGTGATGTGACAACTCCCGAGATATTACTATTGTTATTGTTTTAATAAAGTAAATTTAATATATAATTAAGCCAGCTTGTATCGCTTGTTTGGAGAACAATATTGATCCAAGATAATATTTTTCGCCGTATCGAAAGAGTTAAAATAAGATGTAAATTAGTAATTTATTCGTGCCTGTACTGCTAGTTCCCCCAGAAGTTGTTGAAGTTGCAACTAAATCATCCGAGCCTTCGGAATTTTGGGGGGGCGTCGGAGTTGGTTCTGGCGGAGGCCCTTTAATGGGTGGTAAAGTTGGTGGGTGCTGTATCAGTGGTCCAGCCGGCTGATAATACCCTAATAAAAAAAAAAAGGAATTAAGACACATACTCGATATCAAATGCTATTTTTTCCCCGGATCCTTCCGACGACTGAAAAACTTGTTATATTTATCTTTTATGTTACGCATTGTACTAAACTTACCATGTTGATGCGGTGCCGAAAATGCAGAATGTCTTCGAGGCGACATGCTTGGATGATTACCTTGACTACCTGGTGGTTGCATAGAGGATAATGCTCCTAATGGTGTATATGATTTACAAGGTTGCTCCAACTTTTGCTATTATATATATACATACATACATTTATCGATAAATTTTTGTTAAATGTTAATTCTGTAAAGGAAATTTTATTCGAATCATAAAAGTTACCCACCTGTTCATGAAGGTCCGTAGCAACCGCAGTAGCTGCAGTTTGAGTATGACTGGTTGAACTTATTCTATACTGCATACCAGCGATGCTACAGAACCCCTCGTGATGAGTGGATCGAGTTTGATTTACATAAACACCTTAAAAGAAAATTCCCATTTTAATAAATTCTAAAGATAGAGAAAGGCGAGAGTGTTTAAGTAATACAACTGTTTGCAGTACCAGTAATAGTAACGTCTGTATCCTGATTCACGATAACGAGTTTATTCGATGGTTTTAGAACTTCGTCCTGTTCAGAGCTCTGTCTCGATTTCCGTTTCTCGATATCGGAATCGTTTGGTTTTCGTTTCCTAATAATCTCCACTTCTGACTCGCTCGAAGAATCGGAGCTGCTACCGCAACGATTCTTTTCGTCCGAGTAAGAAGCGGCAAGAATCGCAGTAGCATTCAGGCTCGCCATTCTTTTGCAAACCACCATATCCTTTAAATCCATTACTTCTTCGTTCTTTTTCCTTCGTTTGATAATCTTTTTCTTGTTGTATTCCATAGTTTTCTCGCGTTCAAAGTCATCGTCCGAAGAAGACGAGGACGAAGAGCTTTCCATCATGTCCCAATGCTTTCCGCGCAGTCCCGGCACGTTCCGAAGTTTCCTTTTCGGAATATTTTCCTCCCCGCCTTTATTCTCGATCTTCTTCTCCTTCTCTTTTCGAACGTGCTCCTCTTTCTCCTCTTTAGCTTTCTTTTGTTTCTCCTTTTCAGGTTTTGGTTTGCAAAATCCACCAAGGTACACGCCACCGGTTTCGTTCTCGTACAGGCAATGAACTTTGGCCAACGCGTTCAACGAAGCCACCCTGTGTCGTTTCGGTCCGCTCCAAAAACCAAACAGTCTCATTCGTCGAAGGCGTTCATCGGACGGCGAACTGGCTCTTTCCTTCTTCTTAATTTCCTTTTGCTTGTTCTTCTTTACGTCCTCGTCGCTCTCATTTTCTGAATTTGACGATAAAGCATCCTCGTCCGAGTTCTCGCCGTTAACTGTTTCGTCTTTCACGTTTGCGTCGACTGGATTTTCGCTATCAACTTCTTCTTGTTTAGAAGAAACGCTATCGTTCGGACTAATTTCGCAAACCTTTATTTCTTTACCAGATTCAACGGCACCGGTTTCCTCGGAGGAGGAAATTATTTGATTGCTGCTCTCCATTTGTACTTTTACACCCTTCTTTTTCATTACTCTTTTACCAATTTTTGAACTATTCTTAACAGACTTTTTAATATCCTGTAATTTTGACTGCAACGATTCTTCTTTACTATTTTTATCAATATCTTTATCTTCCTCTATCTCGCTTTTTACATTATTCGTTTCAGATTCTACGCTTAATTCTTCTTTACTTATAATCTTTTTGTTCTCGTTTAATGATTTTTCTGTTTCCTTGGAATCCATTTTCTTTTTAGGTATAGCCTTCTCCACCAGGGTTTTAAATTTATCATCTTTCTTTAACGTACTGCTTATTTTATTACTCTTCGAAGGCAACTTAGCTTTCATATGCTTCTTTAACTTTGGTTTCTTCTCTTGCATTACTTTAGTTTTAGAAATATTGATATTTTTCTTTCTTGCTTTTAACATTGCATCGTCTTCCTCGCTAGTCGGTGTATCTTCATCCTTTATCGATTTGTTTTGCTTGATGTTCTTGTCCACCAGTTTCTTAACTATCGATAAATGTGATTTTTTTGCCAAGACGGTTTTTCGAGAAATACCTTTCTTCTGCATCGATGTTGTTTTCGTATTCTTTGTATTTCGCGTTACGGAACTTTTACTATTTATTGTACCTTTCTCAAGAAGCTTTTTACGTTCTGATTTTTTATCTTTTATCACAGATATCTTTATGCTTTCTTTTATGTCCGGTTTCATCAGTTTTACATCCTTCTTCTTCTCGTCTTTACATTTCTTTTTCTCCACCGAACAAAGGATATCTAACTTTTCTTCGTGTAAATCATTCACTACCGTAATGTTTGAGAGATGCATTTCATCGTTTACACTCTCGTCGTCGAGCTTCCCGCATTTCTTTTTATCTTCCATTTTTTCAACTTTCTTCTTGTTTTCTATAAATTGCTTTTCAGACTTTGTTTTATCTTCTATTTTTTGTACTTTCTTTTTTTCCGTAATATCGTGAGTACACTCGTCGGTGACTTTTTCTTCCGTTTTATCAAATTTTTTCTCCTCTGCTTTCTCCCACTTTCTTTCATGATCTTTAACGCATTTCTTCTTTTCGTCAGGCTTTTCAGATTTTTCTTTCCGTTTATCTTCAACCTTTTTCTTATCCTCTACTTTTTTCCTTTCTTCCCCTTTCTCTGATTTTTTCTTATCCGTTTCCATCTTCCTTTTTACATCCTCCAACATCTCGAGCTTCTTAGGCTTTTTCTCTTTTCTTGCATCGGTTATAGCTTTCTCTAAGAACGAACGACGTTTTTTAGCAATTGTCGGCATTTTGGTTGCCTTCCGGGCAACCATTGCCTTTTTCTGTGGCTTCATTATGATTGTTTTCTTTACATTTTCGGTTTAACCAATATATGCTCAAAGTTCATTAAAGCCCTGAGCACACAATCAAAACTACCTCACTGCCATTATAAAATGTAATAAATATTGTAACTTGTGCTAGAATTGACTGTATCTGCAAATAATACAAGAGAAATCTAATGTTATTAAATGGTTATTACAAAAGAAAAAAATAGCATACAACATATAAATATAAAATGGAGTACTTTCTCAACAGTTGCACTACCATTGTGTCCATCCACAATTTCTACTTTAAATATTAAACATTTCACTAACAACGGAGTAATTCGTATTTTGTTCTTTTTTCAAGGAAAACCCAAAGGTAACGATCAACTGACATTTATAATTTTCGACGTTGTTTAGAACGAAATACGATATTTTACGTGCACTAAAAACATAAGTGAAATCGATGCATTTCTATGTTCTCGTTTCCAATAATTCCCATGTACGAATTTTATAAGGAAGAGCAAATGAAAAAGAATTTCGATCGAGTGTGTCGGGTGCGCGCACTTTCATCGACTTGTTGACAAATCGATCCCTTTAAATCTCGCTGCTTCCATCATTTAACATACATTACCGAAACTCATATTTTAAGGTTTCATGCCAGATTACCACGATATTTTCAGAGCAATGAATTTTCACGAAACGATACACAGTTCGCGTTCTAAGTGGTAAAATTAAAAGGACAAGGACACCAGGATACCTTTTAAATGTATCCGTAGATGGCCACAAGTGGCTAACATAAACTTAGTCTACTGATCGATGAATTTGTCACGTACGAAATTTTCCCAGGCTCGTACACACTATTACGATAGTCAAGAAACGGATATATTCGATAAACCAATTCACAGAATCCCGTAATATATATATATATATATATGTATATGTATATGTATATGTATATGTATATGTATATATCATCGAGCGATAAGAAGATAAATGTAAAGCTATGCATAATTTATGTTTACCTCTAGCGAGCCCTTTTGTTCCTACGTACGGCCCGCGAACGCTTTTTTAAACGATAAATTAATACACCAATGCAGTTGACCAGCGTGATGATATTTTGCTCAAATACACCACCAACAATAGCGACAACACGACTATTTTGCCAATGCTTTCCGTTTTGGTTCGTCAAGTCTAACACGGCATTTGCATTTCGTTCTCCCAAAACACGTATCTCACACGACGTCCCTGCCCTTTTACCGTTGCCTTGTCGGCCATTTTCTTCCTCGCGCCGCTCCCCCACTCCTCTCCTTACGCGTTACCAAATAGCAAATTTTCTCTTTAGTTCTCTCAAAGACATCCGCTAGATGGTATTGCTTCTCCGCCGTCGAACGAATAAAGATTTTCGTCGTCTCTTGTTCCGAAATTGAAACCGAACGGAAAGGAGAGGTATAGATAGAGTTTAAACCAACAAAACTCGAACGAAAGAAAAAGGATTACGTTACCGTTCAACAATAATAAATGGTGTTTACTTTTCTCATATTAATCATACAATTTGTCCGAATAATCCGACTTGAACGAACATATAAAAATATATACTATAGATTTTCCAACAATCATTATTTATAAATACATTTCAGATGCATTAAGAAAAATATATAAATCCATAGAACAATTATAACAATGTATTATTTTCACTGGAATCCTTCTTTCGCTTGATTATGTGCAATTTCTTAATCCCAGTAACATTGCTTGCACTACATCTCCTTGATGTACTTCAGATATTTTCGCTGTACGTCCTGGTAACATTAATAATGCATTTGCCTCTTTGCAGCTAAGTAATTTACTACTAATTTGGTTCCCGGTACTGTAAGCCAGCGGCAAAGTATCTGTATCGTTCCATTTTAAAATTGCTCTTGCATATTCCGGACGTGGATCCAAATTATAAGATGTCGTCAACTGCCATTAAAATACATTGTTCAATACTACGAAACTTAACGATCGGTATTGAATAAAAATACGACATACTTTGCTCTTTAAAATAGTAGGCGTGGAAGAGTCCTTGCACAACAACTTTAATAGAGGCAATGCAAATAAATGCATAGTGACCGTTGCAGAAACTGGATTACCTGGCAAGCATAATAAATATTTTTTTTTGCCTTCGAACAAACATGTTGCAAATGTAGTTGGTTTCCCAGGCTTCATATTCAAGCGTCCTACACATATGTTTATTATTAATTTTTTCGCGTAAAGTCACCGGCCGTGTTAAATTACGATCTTTTTAATAGTATTACCAAAGTGTATCGTGGCATTAAAATGATGTTGTAAAATAGGCTTCAACATATCTCTATCGCCCATTGATACGGAACCCGACGTAATAAGAACATCGACTTGTTTCAAAGCATTCTCAAGTTTATTTATCATGATAATCTCCCTGTATAATATACAAATTACATAGTTAATAACTCTAGTTCTTACCTTTCCGAAATGACCAATTAATACTTACTCGTCTTGTGCAATACCCAGGTCCACAGGATCAAGGCCATTTTCTTTTAATAGCGATAATAAAGTAACTTTATTACTATCGTATATGTGCCCAGGCATTAAATCTGTTCCTGGACATTGTAATTCGTCTCCGGTGGATAAGACACCAACCTTTGGAAGATCAATAACTGATACTTTTGTGTAACCACATGCAGAGAGAAGACCTAATTCTACTGCTCCAAGTTTTGTTCCTGCCTTTAAAATTAATTCTTCTTTCTTGATATCACAGCCAATGGGTCTTGAAATAAATTTTTAAATAAGTCCATCGTATTTTTAACAAATTTTTTTCCCTAAATATCGCACTATCATAAAAAGTCAAGTACTTACCTGATGTCTTGTCCGTGTTTTATTTCTGTCAAAATTTCAATTTCCTTTTCCTCTGTATTATCCAAAGTTCCTTCTAATAGTTTAGTATCTTCAACTTGTACAACTCCTGTTGCATCTGTAATGTAATAATATTACTTTAATCGATACTTAAGTAAATATTGTATATTAACTTACCATCTGGAATCGGAGCACCTGTATTTACCCTTACACAAGTACCAGGCTGAAGTTTAATTGCAGTGGCCTATAAATTTATAAATTAGTACGATCGGGCATGGGGTAATTCTACGTTTAAAAATAAGTCGAAAAATGAAATAATATCACTTACGATGTCTCCTGCCTTTATTCCGCTTAAAACTTTCCTACTGCCTTTTCCATCACTCGCTAAGACAGCGTAGCCATCTTTAATAGAAGCTCTAAACGGTGGTAAGTTATATTTGGAATATAAATCACAACACAATATTCTACCATAAGCTTCTTCCACGGCTACTAACAATTCAAATTTTAACGGTTCTGTGTTATTATGTATCATTTGTAAAGCTTCTTCGACAGAAATCATCGGATATGGTGATTCTCTACACCGATCGACTACATTTCCTAAACACAACTACCAAAATATGGTTTTGTATATCTATATGCTTTCGGTATAAAAAATTATAAAAATAATACGAAAAACGAATCTTACCAAAGTCTTTTTCTCACATTTGTGAGAAGAAACATTTCTAACGGAATTATTTTGTACATTTTCGTGCGTGTCTTTTATTTGTTTTCTATTGTCTCTAAGTAAATCAACCGCATGTGGAATAGCAGGTGCAATTACACCTAAACATTCCTTTGCAGCTTTTGGTGATCCAGGTAAATTAATAATTAGCGTTTTATCTCTTATGCCGCATGTAGCTCTAAATGGCGCCCATTAGAAGATCATTAATAATAAATTATAATTATTTTAAAATACATTGCCGTGTTACTTGGAATTTCTAACGCAAAGTACCTAGATAGCACAGCCATTTCAGTAATTTTTAAGCTTGAAGTTAACATCGCGATAACCATACCAGGAGCTTCTTTTTCAATCACTTGTTTTGTTGATTCCGGAGTGACATCCCGCTTGGAAAATCCTGTACCGCCGACTGTAAGAATAACATCCACAAGCCTACTGTCGCTCCAAGTTATTAAATTTTCCTATACCCAACAAACATACAAAACATTAACGCTCTCTCATTAAAATATCATATATACTTACAACTAGATAATTTGTTACTGTAAACCAATACTTACCTTTATTCTATATTGATCATCGGGAACTATACTTTTATAGAATACTTTGCCCTTGAGAATTTGCCCGATTTCATTTTTATCATTATCAATGCAATCTTCTATTTCCGGTCCACTTTTATCCTCATTTTTATTCTTGGAGCAACTATCGCTAACTAAGAACAAAAATTATAATACAGTTTAACCAAAAATGAATAATAAAAAAAAATTATCAGAGATTTAAAATAATCATTGTTAGAATGACGAATGAATTTTACTGAATAATAATGATAATGATAAAGCGACTGATAATGAATAGGAATTGATTGTTTTTATTAAAAGCATATCGTTCAATATTTAATTAAAAGCGTTTAATACAAAGTACAACAGTTAAATTTTTACGTATTTGGTGTAAAAGAAGGAATACTTACCAATCAGTACTGCAAATCTTATTTTATCCATAATTTTATAAAAGTATTTTTACACAAGTATCAACGTAAGTAAGTACTGGTACTTATACAACTGATAACGATGGAATTAAGATAATATCAATTTTTGAAATTAGCACGTATTAAATTGTCTATAATTTCAACTGTTATATTATGATAATTAAATCGATTAACATGGAAATATAATGATACGATTTTATTACAACTACAAACTTAATACAAATATTTAATCAACGTCAAGTTGATCACTTTTCAAAGAGATCACAAGATTGTATTCTTCAATGTTGCCAAAGCTATATGTATATTACTATAATTCTATACCAACATAAACCACACTACTGTGTTAGAGACAGCACACAGCGACAGCACAGAGTCAGAGTCACCGAGTACTTACGTGTAACTAGATACGACGACGCGACACCGTCATTATTTATTGGGGGAACGAAATCTATTGCGCATGCGTGACTCGCCAGGGATGGCATCATCACGTTGCCGCGTTTTCACATTAAAAATCGCTTGAAATAAACGCGGGCTTTGTTCCTATGAAACGTAACGATTGGTACTGTTGCGTGACCACGCGAACGTAGCCCCAGAAATATAATAATCGATAGGTAAATTAGGAGCGAAATTCAAAAGCGGATGGTTATGCGTGATTGAGAGAATATTGTTAAGGATGCGCGATGCTGGTGGCACGCGTGGGAAAGATCTTGGGTAGAGCTCGAAAACAGGAAGAGGACACCAATTAGCAGACCCCGAAACGAATCGCGAGTTTCTTGTAAGTCACGTAACCTCTTGAAAAGGCCTTGTCCTTTTGTTAGTCTTAGGAGCGTCGATCGACTCCAGAAATGCTGGCGACGCTAAGGAAGTCATAAATTTCCTTCAAGGGTTGTTCCCTCGATCCTCGGAGCAGAGCCTAGGTACTTTCTCTTCCCACGTGGGCACCCCGCTGTGTAACGGAAAAGCGCGACTCCACCGAGTTCCCACCACCACCCGAAGACGGAGGGAAAGTTAGACGCCGATTCGCGGGGGCGTGCGTGCATCGGAAGGACGGCCTACCGCTTGGATCTGATGCGTCCTTCACCCTGATTGGACTACGAGGATCTATGGGAGGACTAGGAGGATTTGGCCAACGACTTCGGCGAGGACCTCGGAGGTGACTTCGAAACGCTACGATTTTTCTTATGTCATTGCGTCTCTAACCGGCCTTCGGACCAGTAGAATAAAGTACGAAGTTACCGAACGAAAGAGTTCTCTTGTCTAGTTTTATTATTAAATTCCCACACTCCGACAAGCAGAGCGGTTCTGCGCTCCACGGGCACCAACCCGCGTTCTTATCTCAAATTCCCCGCTAAAATACGCGACAGTACAGAACTGAACAATTTTAATCACGACATTTTTAATGTGCATGAACGATGGTGGATAATATTGTAACAGAATGCGTTTTTCTTTATTTATTATACAATTTTGAATGTATATGTGTAATGCTTGTAAACCTGGGCATGTGTTGCTGGATACCCATTTAATTGGCGTAGATATGTTATAAAATTAACTTTAGGTATAATCGCATGTTCTTGCTTGAATAAATTTGTCGTAGTATTGGATTTTCAAGCATAAATATATATGTAAATGATCTTATTGTACTTTTAAAAATCAGTAATTTAATTCGTTTCTACTTTGGGGGCGAAGTTTCTAGCAAGTACCAGGTTTCCCTTAGAGGTCCTTTGTTAACGAAACGCTAGGGACTTTCCTTTTGAGTGTTTTCTGTACAGCATTTAGTACATATATTGTACTTACATTGTACAGCGTCCTGCACGACATATGTATAGTATGACGTATGTGTATAAGAATTCAGTGCAAGGCCTAACACTTTATAGTTCAGTTGAGCCAACAAGTTGGTATGGTTGCTCGATCCGTTCTTAATGCGAGAGAGGGAATTAAAAGCAGAGTGAGTCGAGTGTTACATAGGAAGTCGCAGTGGTACGGTGCAACAGAAGGTGTGTTAGGATTGTAAACCTGTGAAGTTTTTCTATGATAAATTTACTTGCATATACGTCGCAGGAATTTTAATTAAACAAGGTAATGCCCATTTAATAGTTGGTTTACGGTTCAGAGTTCGCTTTTGGTTGTAAGTTTACATAAAAAAAAAAAATGGCATTTTATTAATAGCCAAAGTAGATTATTTTGGCCTACTTGGACGAAAAAATTCAAGATGGAAGGCACGACCATACACACACCCTTCGGTACAACCAATCAGCGTGCTAGTTTCAGCTCTTAAGGCTAATAACCTTTGACATCCATTATATTTATACAAAGGAGACAGTGTAACGTAAACACACTTACCTCTTGAGATAAAAAGAACACAATTACTTTGCGCCATGCAAAGTTATAAAATATGAAAAGTTGAATTTTTTAATGCCACTGATGTGTCAATGTTTTAAGTGTAACCTATTAATATACATAGAACGTATCTACATACTTACAAACATAGTATACCAAGTAATTTTTTAATAGAAATTATTTATGTAATTTTTTAAATGTTAAATACACACGTATATGATTATATGAAACGGAAGTTTTGCATGTTGTGATAAACATCTTGGAAATGCATTTCGAACGTCGTTTACACTTGTTTTCAAAACTCCATATGGAACGTCATAAAAATATATTGCCTGCATATTATTATGATACTTTTAATTTTCCTTTTGTGCATTCTTCATTTACATATTATGTTAATCAAGTGTTGCATCGAGATATTTTACGCAATAACGTTTCGTTCGTGTATTTCTTCTCTCTTCCTCGACGCAATTGGATCTTTTTTTTCTCACATTGAGAAAATGTATACATATTACGTACATACATCGAAAACAGCTTGAGTAACTTGGATATCTCGATAACCGAGATTGAGAAAAACAATTTTCATCATCATGTACGCGACTTTTAATCGAATGTTTTCTTTCTCGAATCTCTGCGTCGTTAAACACAACATTGGTGTTGATATTTTTGTTATTTCGTATGACCCACATACGTAAGTTATGTACGGTATAGTAAGGTATGTACATGTATAATTCGAATGAAAAGTTTGTTTCCGTATCATTTGGTAGATTTACAGGAATGTGCGTGATATTTTGCCACCATTAATTTACCTGAAATACGAAGAAATTATGTGACGCCTTTTTTAGAACATAAACAAATTAATGTAAAACATGCGTTTCTTTTCTAGATTCATATTTTATATGCACATTAGTTATTCTAATATGTGTGTACATACGCGGTTTATTAAAAACATCGGGTATGTTTTGATCATGAAAACATTTATTATTTTAATCGTGTCGTTGAACTAACCGATAGTGACGTGAAAGAAATTCAAGCGTATGTTCGTTACGTCAACTTATCTTTAAATTTTATAACGCTTGTCTTATCGTTTGCAGCGTACTTACGCGTAACATTTACTTCGATTAATTAGGTCTCGGGTATTTAACATAATTATCAGATGCAATTCAACAGTGATATATGTATACGTCTCGTGAACATGACGATAACACTTAATGTTTGTTACGTACATAATTGAATACTCGAGATCAAATAGGTAATTGTTCGTATGTATGATACTTATAGTATACATATGTATGTACATATGTATATCGAAAAGTAAGTAAAATATCAAAACCAACAGATTGTAGATTTAACGAAATTTTACTATTCTATTTCGGTACATCGTTAAATTATATGCTATTAGGTTCTTCCTCGTGTTAATTTCTAATTGGACAATTTCCGAAACTCTGTGTCATCTGAACCTACATAGGTACTTACGTAGTATGTATACGAGAGAGCTGGAGAGAGAATAATCCCTGAATGGAATACAGATTCAGTGATATGAAGACCTCGACAATTCCGACAAAGGAAACAGTTCCGAGAATTGAGAAATAAGTAAACATAAGCTTGTCCTCGGTGTCGAAACAGCTGAAGATCGTATTGCTGGTACTTAAACGACGGACAGCAGCCATAAATCGAAAGTCTCGGAACACGGAAGAGAAATTGTTTATTTATTTCCATGGCCTATGCCCTAAGCCTTAATAACGTTGAATTTGGCACAGAAATAGGTAGAATCGACGTTGTTTAACACGTCAAGTGTCACTAACACTAACTATATTGCTTTGTGTAAAACTTTCATACGGTTTTTCTACCGACATTGTCACTGTTACGGGTAAAGTAAAAATTGTTTCAACTGCACCGCGATACGAACTATAAAGACAACCGGCCGAAGAAAACCGTTTCTGAAAGAATAGTTTACAAATTGCAATAAGTTACGTACAAATAAGATATACGTATGAAGATACACGTGTAATCTTATCGCAACCTTAAATACATATTCGATACATATGTATGTATAGAGGGTGGTCGGCCGCCACCTCTGGGAAAAATTTTAATGGGAGATTTTAGTGGGTAAAATAAGACGAAAATCAAGAATACTAATTTATTGACGGAGGCTTCGTTAAAAAGTTATTAACGTTCAAGGTTCCGCGCGTACTGAATTCTTTTCTAGAAAGTGGGTTGGATTTCAGGGGTATGCGTATTCACCAAAAATGATTCTAATCGAGCCCCGCTCGATATTCCTCGTTTCGTCTTATTCTGGTCGCTAGAATCTCCCATTAAAATTTTCTCCCAGGCCTCGCGGCCGAACCCCCCCCCCTAAATATTTCCGGTCGCTAGCATATCGGTGATATCGGATACCGCGGCTTAAACGATAAAAAGAAAAAAAAATAAGCTTGGCGTTTAACGTGGTTAAAGGGAACCTATTATTAGACCGCGGATGTATTGCATTTACGACATATGTTAATATGTATGTAGAATATACATTGATATATTAGCATTTTGTATAAATACATACATACGTGTATGTATATCATTTGGGTACGTTTAGTGTATGTTTTTTGTATTCGTGGTTTATGTTGGTCGAGTCTTTGGAACAATTGCGAATTACAATATGTATGTATGTACCCTGAACAAACTATTATAAAATCTATTTTCTGCCAACGGATACTTCCAACGTTGCAATCGGTTGTGTATTAGAGCAGAAAGGGTTACATAGGAAACGAGAAAACCGGTTGCGTTCGCCCGGTGAAGCTTCTATTATCGCGGAAAATAAATAGCTAACAATTATTTGGTGCGCTAAAAACTTGAGGCATATAATAAGAATGAGAATATAGATAGATTAGGAAAGGTTGAGGCTTCGTTGAATGTTCGTTTCGAAGGGTACTGTTAGCGTATGCGCATTATTTATGAATAACGATCAAATGATAATTACTTGCCAAAGAAGACGGTTACGCGACAATCTCATTATGATACGATTCAATCTAATGCAGTTAATAAGCAAGAGCATTCGAGGCATAAATCTGTCACAAACTGAATAAAATATGTACATTTATAAATGAAATCGTATACCCGACACCGGTGATCGCGGTCACCACCGGTGTTACGCGATCTAATGCCATTAGAAACAATTTCATAATTGAATTATCGGATGCAAACAAAGAAAGAATATGAAATATGTGTATCTCGTAAAATGCAACAACGTTTACAACTGGCCGCCGTACCTTAATATATTTAATAGATGAGCAAAAAAAACTCTATAAATTTATTGTAACCGAGCCAAAGCTTCTCCCAATTTCTACTTTCGAAAAATAAATTCAAAAATCTCTAAAATCTAGAGCGAAGATACGTAATTCATTGTGTATTCTTCGTTTGTATTTAATTAATAAAATAATTCGATTCTTACGAGGTCTCGTAGTTTCTGAATTTTTTTTCTCTTTTTAAGACCATTATCGATTACGCAGTTTGCGTATACGTATACAAATAAATATCTATTGTAATACAATAACATCGCATGTGCGTGCTACATTACTAGAAATCGTGAGAGTGAAATTTTAAATTAAAAGTAACATTACATAGTCCACCAGTTGACCTTACTTAAAGAGTTGCACGTGCAACGTGCACACATCCATGGGTGAATGGTTCCCGTTGCAGTATCGTTACAGTAGGATGCATATTGAAGAAATACCCATGTTTCAGATAATAAGGGAAAAGTAATTTAAACGTAAGAATTTGCGACAGGAAACATGGAATCGTGTTCACGCAATTATAGGAAACAAAGTAGACGCTGCAAAAGAAAGGTTTTTAGATATGTATCCTGATTAGAAAAAATTAAAAATTAAGTAGACATCAACCATGAAATGTTGATTATTTATTACCTATAATATAATGCGATCTATCGAGGATGTAGTCGTTCGATATTTTTCTCCGTTAGTTGTGTCGAGTTAATTCTCTATACATACATATATTGTTGTTATTTATTAAGTTTCGAACGATACTGTCTCCGACCGGCAAGCATGATGTCACGATGGACTTGGAATCTACAGCAAGATTGAGTAATTGTTAGCTAAAATTATTGCCGTTTTTTTCCAGCCAGGCGCATACCGTGCAAAGTCCAAGGTTATATAAGACAAGCGTTCAAGCAGTATGTAATTCAGTCCTGTCCACGGATGAGGAGAGGCCGGCCCCCCTTACGCGGTTTGTGTCCCCCCTTACGCGTCCTATTATATCGCGGTATGCTTCTATCATGTAGGTATGTATGTACCTACTACGTGCACACGATGCACGTATAATGCAACATCGAGCAAAGTTCCATACCGACAACCAGAAAACAGCTGTTTGACACGATTGTGTTCTGATCCGGTCACAGCCATCCTGATCCCGACTCCCATTTCTCTGGACTTTTATTTTTATTCAAACAATAGATAGATCAGGTACTTACCCAAGTAGCCTATCGCGTTCAAAAACAATACAACTACGCACTACATTGTACATATTGCCTTCCACAGGGTTGTAAATTTCTTTCAAGGTCCCATGGTACCACCTGTACCATTACCATTCTGCGTATTGCATTAATTTAACAGAAAATTACGTGCGCTTTATCCGATTCTAACAAGTTGAATTTCTCAAATTTCAGATTCGTATTTAAGAAACAAATGATATGGCGGAAGCTCACGCGGCTGTAGCATTTAGTTTTTCTATTACTCACGAAGGATGGGATGTTAATTTTGATAGAGAAGTTTTACACTTGGTGTGGGCGTCGGGTATCCGCTCTTGGAAAAAGAGGTTCTTCAGATTTCTTGTAAGTAAATCCATTGGACGAAATTTCCGCGAACGAATCTCTAAAAAGATTATTTACATATTTCAGAACAACTTGAGAAGCGGAGTGTATCCTGCTTCTTTGCAAAGCTTATGGCTTACCATAGCTGTGGTAACTGCAATCCATTTCGCAGGATACAAGGTACCTTACGACCTTGTCGGTAAAACCGCGCCATACCTTTCAGGGTAAAATTAAGTTCATTTCTGTGATCGGTAAACTTCTGGACGAGGATCATACACATTATTATTGATCATATCCTGTTGTTTTTCTCTATCGCAAGGTCTTGGATACTGGCACACTTGGCAGGATCGTTTGTAGTTGGACTTGTTTTATGGATGGTTGTGATATATGCGATTCGATACACGTTAAAATTATTACTTATATACAAAGGATGGATGTACGAATCAAGAGAAAAAGGATCTACCGTTTCGAGGGGCACGCGAATTTGGACTTGGTTGGTGAAGTTGCTCCTTGGATGGCATAAACCGATGCTGTACAGCTTTCAAGGATCTTTACCGCGGCTACCGTTACCATCTGTAAAAGACACTATGGCGCGGGTAAGATTAACCAAACTCGTCATCATTTTCTATCGGTCAGTTTTCATTTATGTAATACGAATGCTACCAGTTCCGTCCATCCTCTGCGATACTAAAACACATTACATACGCTTAGTTTGGTAAACGCTAATTCATTTCACGCATTTCAATAGTATTTACGAAGCGTGCGGCCATTGCTGGACGATGAAAATTATACTCGTATGGAGGCATTGGCCAATGAATTTCAAAATGGAATCAGCGTAAAACTTCAGCGTTATCTAATTTTGAAGTCCTGGTGGGCCACTAATTATGTTTCCGATTGGTGGGAAGAGTACGTTTATTTGCGCGGCCGATCCCCCATCATGGTGAATTCAAACTTTTACGCCATCGACGCTATTCTCATGCATCCTACTACCGTACAAGCTGCCCGTGCTGCAAGCGTTATTTATTCATGTTTGCAATACAGACGCCTGATCGAGCGACAAGAATTAGAACCGGTCGGTGAATAATTTCCTTTCCGCTCTGTCGAATAGTTTCATTTTACGATTTCCAATAAACAGACGGTATTGTTTTCGTATTTAGATTCTGATTCAAGGCCTAGTACCATTATGCTCCTGGCAATACGAAAGAGTGTTTAATACTACGAGAGTACCGGGACGCGAGACGGATAAAATTGTGCATTACCAGGATTCGAAACACGTGGTTGTCTACCACAAGGGCAGATACTTTAAAGTTCTTATTTATCACAAAAACAGAATTCTTCAACCCTGTGAAATCCAAGTGTATGTTGAATACATATACATATTGAGACCTTTCGTTAAAGATTTGTTCCCAATTATGCGTATAACGAGTCGTGTATGATTACAGTCAAATGCAGCAAATTTTAGACGATAAATCGGAACCGTCGGACGGCGAAGTAAAGTTAGCTGCATTAACAGCCGGTGAAAGAACAGCATGGGCGAATGCAAGGGAAACGTATTTTGCGAAAGGAGTAAATAAGGCGTCCTTAGATCTTATTGAAAGAGCAGCATTCGTAGTTGTGTTGGACGATATACCATACATATACGATCCGGTAAAGCAATATATTGTACAAGTCACGGTAAATTCTATTCGCGAATTCTCAATAGATTCGTAACGTTTTATATGTATACGTATTATTAGGATGATCCCGAGAAATTAGATCAGTACGGTCGAATTCTATTACACGGTAAAGGATACGACAGATGGTTTGACAAATCTTTTACTTTGTGTATTGGCAGCAATGGCAGAGTAAGTAAAATACCGTTCTAAATATTAATTTATAACAGAATCTGGTATACGAATCGTAAATATTTCATTATATTTCACAGACCGGTTTTAATGCTGAACACTCTTGGTAAGTTTTTTTTACAAATTAAAGTATTAAAAGTCATAAGATGACATTAAGTAATTTATAAGTACATATAAGACAAGAATATGGTTAATATCGTATTCGATATAGTTTGCAACTTGCATCGTAAAATTTGAATAATTATACATACTCCTAACAAATAAAACTACCATATACATACATATTTTTTGTACAGTTTTCTATGCAAAGATATATGTATAAATTCGTTGATCGTGTTAACGTGACAGTATCATTCTATTCGTTTAAATTTAATTGTGTGTCGGAGCAAGTATACATACAGTATGTACATATATCACGAACAAAAATACTATAAATTCGAAATAGATTACGTTAAAATCAATATTATAATGAGAAGTAATGAGTAGGGCAGATGCTGCGGTGATGTCACATTTGTGGGAGTACGTGATGGCTGAGGAAATCGTCGATAGAGAGTAAGAATCCAAGTTCACAGTTTCGGGTGTATTAAATTTCATTCGTTACTGAATTTTCTACTTCTTTTATCTCATTCATCTACTTTTACAAGGCGTAGTGAAAAAATAGGATCGAAAACACGATATAACTTTTATACATACACGACTAACCGCTTGATGACGGCGCGGCGGTCAAACGAGAAAAACTCAACTTGCGTACAGTTATGTGAATTTACTTCGGTTATTAATAGAACAGTAAATATAAAATAAAACTCGAAATCATCGTCAATTTGAATCATCTACGTAAATTCTGCCGTCTATTTGTTTTATCGGTACCTCGATTATTGGTGATTTTAATAATTGATTGAATTCACGTAATTTCATTTTCATAATAACAGTTTAATGAATTTTATTTATAATATGCTTATTAGGGCTGATGCTCCTATTATGGGATCTCTGTGGGAATATGTTATCGCTAATGAGGTGAACATGGGGTAATTGTCTCTCATATTTCTTATTTTTTAATAACATAATCTTTATCTTATAATGTTTCTAATTGTAAACTACTAATTTGAGCATTATGAATTCCAAGTTTTACTATACCTCTGATTTAACTTGCGCCCATTGTATTTTTTACTAATTAATTTTTCACTAATTTTTCACTAATTTTTCACTAATTTTTCACTAATTTTTCACTAAGACTTACGGGGACGAAATCCGACTGCATTATTCGAAATGTAGCGTGTTCAAGACAGTGTATTCATTTTTTCACTGACGACAACAAACAACGGTGTACGTATGTACATATTTATTTTAATGCGGTCGGATCTGTTTTCCTTGGGCGCACAGATACATTTAAATTCGTCAAAATTTAGTCATCTACATACATACGCATGCATATACATACAGTGATACTACGTACGATGCGGTATTATCGTGTCTCGTACTTTAACGATCTTGCTGGAATCCTATTACAGATTTACGAAAGATGGGCATACCAAAGGTGCACCAGAGTTCACGCCTCCGCCTCCTACTCGACTCCAATGGGATTTAGATGTAAACTGCATATCTGCTATTCAACAGTCATATCAAGTAATGTATAATAAATTAATAATATTTCCAAGATACGTTTGGAAACATTACAAACGTTCAAGTATTATTTACTTTATGTATTTGTAACATGCAGAAAGTTTTGTTAAGAAAGAAACAAAAACAAAAAACTCTTCGTTATTAGGTTGCACAGACGTTATTAAACGACGTCGAATTACGCATTTATGTACACGATGCGTATGGTAAAGGCTTCATGAAAACCAATTCCATGTCACCCGATGCATATATACAATTAGCTCTTCAGTTGGCCTATCACCGTGATTCTAATAAATTTAATTTAACGTACGAAGCTTCCATGACTAGATTGTTCCGCGAAGGAAGAACGGAAACAGTGAGACCATGTACAATCGAGTCTACAGCGTGGGTGAAAGCAATGGAAGACAAGGAAGCGACTGTGAGTGATCAAAGACGAATACATGATTTTGTTCATTTTAAACATTTTACGATACCTTATTGAAAATTCGTTCGATCGCGCCACCGTTCTCTCTGATCTATGTTACATCTGGAAACCTTTATTGTCATTGTGCAGGTGGATCACAAGTACAAATTATTGTTGGCTGCAGCAAAGCAACATCAAAAAGCTTATCAAGACGCTATGTGCGGTAAAGGAATAGATAGGCACCTGTTCTGTTTGTATGTAGTATCAAAATATTTAGAAGTCGATTCTCCCTTTTTAAAGGTGATGTTCTTTCTCTACATACTACTTTTCTAATTTGCTCGTAAAGCGTTGTTAAGAATGTTTCCTTCCAGGAAGTTTTAAGCGAGCCGTGGAAATTGTCTACTTCGCAAACCCCACACGGTCAAACCTCGTTAATAGATTTGAAAAAACATCCAAATTGTATTTCCGCGGGAGGCGGTTTTGGCCCTGTTGCCGATGATGGTTATGGCGTTTCTTACATCATTGCTGGAGAAAATCTACTATTTTTCCATATTTCGTGCAAACGTACCTCTCCCGAAACGGTAAGGACAATTATTTTCACGCGACTATCGCCGCTATCTACATACAAGTTTCTTCGCGACTAAAATTACTTGGAATGTAACTGTGTTTCTGGTTACTTTTAGAATGCCGCCAGATTTGCTAATCGAATAGAAAAGGCATTGGCAGACTTGAAGCTTTTGTTCCTGGAAAGAAAGAAACTTCAAGCTCAAAAGAACGGAGCTATGTAATTACAGTGTAAGAAGGAAAAATACATTCATTATGTATTAGCGGAAATTTCGTAATACGGAATACTTTTTTTTTTTTTTTTTTTTCCAAGTGTTCGTAAAAGATCGTATATTCGATCAGTATTATTAAAAAATTTCGTTATTTCTATGCTTGCCTAAACAAGTTCTCGACACGATAGTTTTAAACAATATCAACGAAAGGAACCAAGTACAATTCATCCGACATATAAACCGAGCTTTTTTCATCGATTTACTTGTAATATTTAAGCAATTTTATTAACGAAAAATTTCTATTTTATATCCTTTAGTACTGTACATTGAATGGTAAAGCGCACAAAATCTAGCTATAGTCATTTTTATATAGATATTTGTTCGAGAGATTTTTAAACGAAAATACGTCAATTATAGCAATCGATAAGATTTAATCGTTCGAAATTTTAAGAAATGGTGTTAACACTTGAATACTTTTGCTCTTGGATACTTTCTTTCTAAATGATGGACGAGTTTAAGGGAAAAATAAACAAAAGTATGTAGAAGACTGTGCCTCGCAATAAAAGTGTAAAGCGGAATTTTAATTAGACCGTTGACTGGACAATAGAATCATATTCTATATTTTATTGCAGATGATAGCCTAAATGTATGTTCGTTACAGTATCGGGCTTAAGTATTCAAAGTAAAGATAAATAACGTGTTATAGTTGATCTTTTTATATGAAGTATACATATATGAAAATAAGCAATTGAATATTGTTAACTTTACATTAATGTTAAGGATAACATTCACTACTATATTTTGTTACCCCCGATACTATACTTACAGAATGGTTGATAATATAACAACTTCAATGCAATTATATAACATTACATTGTTAGAATTATCGAATTAGTTAGCAATACAATTCGCGATACATTGTGTAATATTAGATAAATACAAAATGAACTTTGCGTGAATCTCAACAAAAGCAAGCCAACTATTTTAATTAAATGTGAAAATTTTTACAAGTTATTCATGACCTTAGAAATTGTATATAGCGACGGCGCATCAGTTTTAATTAGTATAAAAATATGTGAAATAATACGCCATAAATTAATATCTGCAACCTATCAATGCAAAGTTTTAATATTATAAATAGTTTTATATGTATACTGTATTAATCTTTTTACTATATCTTTGTTAAAATTATATTTTCAGGTATTGGTGCTTTTAATGTTTTAATAATGGTATTTTACAATTTTAAGATTATACTATGTATATTTATCTACTCGATGTAAAAGAAAATAGAAGAAAAATGAATAAACAATAATATGGAACAGTTATACATACATATAGTATGTATATTGCAGTACATATATCGATCGACAAAAATCCTCGTAGAATTACTAATGCGTAATACGAAATATATTATCATATTTCAAGAAGAAATATTTGCAGTATATTTTTTTTTTTTAAATGAAAAATGTCGAATAACAACGAATTCGAATTGATCGTTGAAATAACGGTAATTGGATCTTTTATTCTATACATATGTATAACGTACAAGATACATATGTAGTTTCCTTCTTCGTTTAAGTTTCGAAATGTTTGCAACGTATAGGGTAAATGTTCTTCATCTTTCTGTACCGCTGAAATAAAAATGTTTGTAAATTGAGGATTTCTATGTAACGGTATAATATTTGTCAAACGATGCTAATACAATTTTGACGAAGTCGAGTTGCACGTCTTATTTAATAACGTAAATAATGCTTACCGAACAGTTTCCTTATAACTTGATCATTAATGTGCGTCATACAAAATATATTGTATATTATAGAAGAACGTCCCATCTAATAATAAAACTAATTAAAAAAACACCGATCGAGCATATTACCAGATTTATAGTCCAGAAATAGGATCAGATTTTAGAACACGTCCTTGTTTCAGTTCCCTCTTATTTTCGACGGCGTAGTCAATCTAGCTTAATTTTCATTCAATGACCGTTATGTGCACGTGAGTTTTTGTTTATAGAAATAAAAAAAAAATCACAGGTAGAAATTAACAATCGTTAGAAAAAGAAACGTTACACGAATAAAAAGAGAAAAAACGTGAATATTTCTTTGTAAAATCATTTCAACAAAATTATTGGCCAAGCTATTTTATCGATAGATGAACAGGGGTACGGGTACGGGTACGGGTACGGGTACGGGTACGGGTACGGGTACGGGTACGGGTACAGAAATATGTCTAGAAACAAAAATATCTGAAAGGAATGTTTATTTTAAACGAACGAAATAAAAACTAGAGTGTTTACTGGTATCGTTGGTAAAGGGATAATTGGCTTTGTTTGGGACACAGACATGGGTAGGTTCTACAAATATTTCAAATTTTAAGTATAAAACAGTTTGGGACGTAGGCGACATCTATGAAAGAGATAGGTGTTCGTAAAAGCATTTAGATCGCGTGAAAAGTTTGCAAGTTCGTTTATTTAGAATAAGATAATAGCCGGTAGGAAAAGTTTTTTTAGTAATCGGTATAGTGGCGCATCTATTTTAGCTGTCGGACTCGTGGCTACGGTTAAGCTTACGCGCCGCAAATTAGTGACACGAGCGTGACGAACGCGGAGTGATTGCGTACTGAAAATAAACAGAGAGTAGTGGAGTGGTGACAGCAGCGCGGGTCGAATGATGTCTTCGCCGAGTAAAAAGCCCAAAGAATTGGAGGATCCAGGTTCCGGCGAAGGCGTTGAGTCGCGAGATTATGACATTGAAATACAAAAGACACTCGAGGAGATTGACGGGTGTCAGAATCAAATCGATGGCCTCAATGAGAAAGCCAGCGATGAAATTCTCGAGGTTGAGAAGAAGTATAATAAGTTGCGTAAGCCCTACTTCCAGAAACGGAATGACATTATCAAGAGGATACCCAATTTTTGGGTCACTGCAGTATCCTTTCACACGATGACATTACATCCTGCTCGATAATAATTACTAATGTATCTTTGACGTTTCTTGGCAATACCGGCGTCCACCGGCGCTAGTCGCCATCTTGCCTACTTGTATACGTACGAAAATACGTATAACTACATGCGGTCACGCTGAATATGATACACATTTATTTTTATGGGAATTGTTTCTTAAAATTATTCCAGCCATAATGAAATACGTCAGTTTGTTATTACGTACGATCCGTTCTTATTTTCTTTCGCATGCTTGCACCAATAACAAATGTGTTTTTCCTTCTCGTAATAATTTTTTATCTCTGTTTAAAATTTAACGTCGAACCGTACTCCCTTAACTTACATTTTATTGTGTTTTCGGTTAATTCTTCGTTTATTATGTGTATGCTGGGGTACAATATAACGTTACCATAAATTATTAGGTCATGTTCCAAAGCGACGCATCTACGCCGAATGCATATAAAACACAAACGAGCAATTTTTTCATTAACAATCGACAGAGTACAAAGTTTTCCTATTCCGTTTTCTATAATTTTATAAGTTTTTTTTTTTTTTTTTTTGTTTTTTCTTTTTTTTTTATCAGATCCAGTTAGTTGTACTTGTTTGGGACAAAACACCGTTCTATATGACCAAACTTTATATTTTTTCCTTCGATGTTGATATTAAATATTCAAAGTCACTTAACGGTAAGACACATTTCTTTTCATAGAAATTATTCCAACATTTGTTCCTATTGTGCTTTCAGTTACCGGTTCCTTTACTATGTATGTACCGATAATGCGTATCTTTTAATATTACTAATATTAAAACATTTAAAATCCATTGTTCGTTATATTAAAAATGTAGTATATATTTATAATTATAAGAGTGATCGTCGAAACAGGGAGACCTAAATTATCTTGGAAATATCACTGTATTTTGGTAAAAGTCCACAAGTTGTTTCCAAATAGTGTTAAACCCTATGTAAATTTCCTTATTACGTACACAGTTTGTAAACAACAAAGAAATAGCAGAGATATTAGAAGAAGATGAAGAAGATGCTCTTCGATTTTTAAACAAATTAGAAGTTGAAGAATTTGAAGATATTAAATCTGGTTATAGAATCAATTTTCACTTTGATGAGAATCCATATTTTGAGAACGATGTTCTTACCAAGGAATTTCATCTAGGTTCTTCTGGTGAGCACATTTCTAAATTTAAATATTGTCCCTAATTATGGTTTTATTAAATATAGACCAAGTATCGTTCATTTACCGTTTTAATCGTTATGCCTAAAAAATTTTCTTGTTTTTAATATTCCCAACAAATCTATCTGTTTAAATGAATTTGTAAATAACGATTGGAAAATTGGCGAATATGGCCAACATCGAAAAATGATACGTTTAAAATTATTTCACTTGAAATGAAATGAAATTTAGTTGGCGAATTTGCCCATTGAACTTCTCGTTTGATTCGGCTGTTAAAATCTACTTTGATCTTGTTTGGTCGTAGTTGTGGTTTTATTTCGTAATTGATTTGAAATTTGAAAAATCGACGAAAATATTGTTTGAAAATTGTCTGTTTAAATTGAAATTTGAAATGGAAAATCAATTTTCGATGCTACTCATATTAGCTATGTATACATATGTATTTAGGTGAATATTAAGACTATTATCGAATAATCATAGTTTTAATGTATCTCCTGCTTTTTTGCAGGAGATCCAGCATCTCAAAGTACATCTATTCGTTGGAAAGAGGGTGCAGATTTAACAAAAAGAGCAAAAACCAAAGCCCCGCTAAAAGGACGCAAAAGGCCGTTGAAGCACAGATCATTTTTCGATTGGTTCACGGACCATGGAGATCCAAGTTCAGACGAAATAGCAGAATTAATTAAAGACGATATGTGGCCTAATCCATTGCAGGTAAAAATTCTTTTCTTTCTACCGTGATAAAAGTAAATGTTGAAATCGAGACAATAAATATTTAATATAACGTAATTATATCGTTTCCAGTATTATTTGGCACCGGACATGGACGTCGAAAACGGTATCGAGGGAGACGGCGAAGATTGCGACACGGAAGAAGAAGAGGACGAAGAGGAAGATGGTGGTGCGGACGATGGGGACGAAGCAGGAGAGGGTGAGGAAGGGGACGATAGTATAGTTGTGGTCGAAGACGATGTGGATGAAGACGAAGATGAAGAAGAGGCTGTGAATGACGAAGATGATGGAGTAAACGAAGAGGATGATTTGTTAGTCGACGATGAAGTGGATCGTGAAGGTAAAAATATTTCTTTTCGACGGTTTATTTTGCATCAAGAACCGATTTATTTGATATATGTGTATAATTTTATAATTGTTGTATTGCAGATGGTGACGGAGAAGACCCGGAATAGAATTAAAAGTTGATTTTTCACAACATAGACATTGAAAAGAAAAAGAATCACTGAAAATACACATCAGATTGGTTGAAAATAGATGATGTTTGCAGGACTGAAAATATTGAGCCATATGAATAAACCTCGGGATAAGTTTTGGCAACTGAATTTAACAGGCTTCTTTTGGCTGTTGAAAAAGGATACTAACCGTGTGTGTATAAATATAGAAATATTTATTCGATCGTGCTGAAAGTAACGAAGGAAACAACGGCAGTCCGAGTCAAGTTAGATAGGTTTTACTTTGCACTTTATTCGAAAATAGTGCCAGAATGCAGTACGAATTCCCTTAGTTGTATTCATATGGCCTAGTCATTCTCTATTATAGTGGGCATACGATGAGAAACACCTGTTGAGCTTGATCATGTTATGAGTATATTAAGAAGAAAAGAAATTATAAAATATGACGAGATAGAGGACAGGTGTTTTTTTTCGTCTTGTTTTATCATAAAAATCTATTCCATCGCATTTCTTCCAGAACGAGGTGTTTTAGATATTTTTCAGAGTGACAATACCCCATAGTTATATGTCGAGATTTACAGCATTTCATTTTTCTCATTGAGAGATCTGTTATATGTTTTATTGATGGATCACAGCCTTGAATAATTGCAGTCGCAGTCTGTTTAATACTACCAAAATGTAAAGATAATTTTCTGAATTTTGTATGTTCTTGATAAGTTTGGATATTTTTAACAAACAACCGACAACATATCGCTAAGAATTATAATTGTGTATCAATGTAACAGTGTATTTATACAGATGAGTGATATCTATACGAAAGTATAAAACCTAAATACAATTCATGATTTTATTTTTAGTACTTTTTATTATTATTATTATTATTATTATTATTATTACGTTTTTGTCGCTGACACGCTGTGACGTCGTAAATTTACTCTTTTGACGAGTGTACAAAGGTTTTGATAAACCCACCGGTTTTCGTTACATATTTATTTCCGCTATAACGATGTTTTAACGTTAATAAAAATGAATGATATTGTAGCTATCTGTGTATGTATCAGGTTCAACACTATCGATTGCGTATTTGCAAGTGTTTTTCTATACGGTGCAGGTAAATGATAAAAAATGTATTCTTTTTAACTTCTTCTTTTTTTTAAACATTGTACGCCACCAGTGTGGCAATGCGTACAACATAATGATTAAAAGAATTTAATTTTAATTGAAATTTGGTGCATGTGAATCGGTGGTTGATGGAAAAATAACCGTTCACCGTGTTTGTTTATAGCGATTCGAAAAGTTGGCTTTCCAGTGAAACATTCTCGACATCTTGCTTGAACTTTGAATCGAAATTTGTCACGTCGGCTATCAGTTAACGGAAATTCACCTCGTTCTATTCTTCCAGACTTTACATAATAAAACTTGTCAGTTTCGCGAGAAAAAGTAAAAATATATCGCAAGCGTTTTTCACAGGCGCGTAGTTCGACACGCGCTTCTAATTCTAAGGGCACCTTTTCACATTACTGTTAGAATCGAAAGGTGAACGTTAGAATGAGGAGTACATAATCACAACCCCCCTGTTATATATCCCGCGGTGTGCCAACAAACAAACTAAAAGAACGAAGAACACATTGCGATTGATTTTTAGACTTCGGTGCGAATAAATGGTTCTATTAAATGGTGGTTTGATCAGCGTTTACTCTCAAGTCTAGGAAAAATCAAATAATTACGCCGCTCAAAATAGATACGCTATTATATCTGATTTAATTACTCAAAAATTATCCAAGGAACATGTTTTTAAATAAAACTTGTTTATTAATAGGTCTTGGATAAACCAGTTGCGAATCAAGAGACGATCTTTCGATTAACATGAAATTATTATGATATTAAAAATAAAAATCTCTTAGAATAAGATTCCTATTTTTCTACTGAATGTTTAACATTAGCAAAGTAAGCAATTATTTGATTCCTCCTAGAAAGCGACAAGGTACGCTTTTCTACGACGTAATTGTCCTCTCAATAAATTAAACGACTACTGTCTTGAAATAATCAGCGTTAAACGATGATAACGCGTTCAAGCAATGTATGTGTATTCATGATGGCGTCGAGTTGGCACATGGTCGCACAAAGGATACCTGTGTCCCGGGATCAGCGAATAGACACGGAACAAGCGCATAACATTTTTCAAATCGATCGACGTATTCGTTATGCGATCATACAGCAAACGAACGAAACAAAGTTGTCACTTTGATATAGGAATGAGTTTTTATATTTGAAACTACTCATAAATAGAAATACGCGAACTTGAGACATTTTAATACAAGGATCGATCAAACATTTTACTCCGACATATATATATATATATATATATATATATATATATATATATATAGTATATATAGTATATGTATATATTTTTTTTTTTTTTGTACAACGTTACTTGGAATTAATTGAAAATTGTTGTATCGTCGATTTTTTTCGTAATGTCCTCTCACGAATTACTTTCCTATAATTTGTTGTATAACTCCCCACTTGTCGATAAAGATTGCTTTCTGGAGACACTGTCTTTCTTTTGACATCAACCTGAATCGTGATCCTCGAATTGTCCTTTGAAAGAAAACCGAGTGCTCGAGGTTTCGGTGTGCATTGTTGTTTGTAGAAACGAGTTGACGATTTCTATGTGTTTTACGAAATAGTGCTTCATTTGTCATTACATTTTTTGCCAACACTACAGAAGATTGAAAAAAAAACAAAAAAGAGAAAAAGAAATGAGAAATTAATATGACCAAGGAATAAAATTAAACGAAGAAACGATCATAAAATATAACGAATATATGTAAGTGGTAAATATAAGATTTTAATATTTAAGATTTTATTGTTCATAATATTAATAAGATGTACAAGATTTGTGCAAGAATTTTACAGATATATGTAGTGGTTCCTAGCGATGTAAAGTAAATCAGGAATGTGAAAGAAAACGACGATTATCCGAACCAATTTCAGTGAGAAAAGTCTTGAAACAGAGAACAATACATTTTCATGAAATGTATGTATGTATGTATGTATGTATGTACATATTACTATTTGAAGAGTATATTTCGCTTTGTGAGCCAAGTAGTGTTGTCATATTGATCATTAAATTGTACATTTAGTTTTATCAAGTATAGTAATCTTTTATGTAGCAGGTATAGTTGAAAAGATTTCATCGGTTAATATCTACATACAAGTAAAATAAATATTTATATGAAACAAATTGATGTAGTAAGTAAAAGAAAAAGTTCAAAGATCTTTAGAAGCTATTATGTTTTCTGCACACATGATTTCGGATCGAATATGTTTATTGGTTAAACTTGTTTTGCTTCGAAAATAGGAATTGGAAAACACTAGATATAGTTTGTCAAATTGTTTTATTTTTTTTTTCTACTTATTTAACTAATTCTTACATTTTTAGAGACATTAAATACATAATAAAATAGTTTCGTTCATGTTTTAAATATGCAGTAAATTAAGTAAGTGGTGTTAGATTTAGTTAGCATTAGCATCATTTATCCTTGTTTGGATAATCGACGTTTATTTTCATTTTATAGAAATACAATTTTTAGTTAGATTTACCAATTATTTAAGTTACTGTTTCTTAGACAAATATTAAATTTAATTGTATCGAAATATGTACGTTTTGGTAAGAACAGTCGACTTTCGTTTTAATGTTTTCCCAGTAGTTATTTCGTAAAGAAAAAACACGAAGAAAAAAAAAGAAAAAAGTATAAAAACCCAAGGAATTATATTTTACGATAAGTAATAATTGTAGGCGTCAGTGCTTGTAGTAACTTTCTACAGTAGGTTCTACTTACTATTATTCAATTAAATTGTATATATAGAATAGTATTTTATTATCTATTAAATTATTGATTTAAAAGTAAATATTAATAAATTATTTCTTTCGCACGATTACATATATCGAAACGATTAAGGTTATACTATGTATAAGATTTTACGATCAACGATCTAGTTTTTATGTACGAATATAAAACAACACGTCTATGAAAACATCGAATGGTACTTTGCTGAAATGTAAGTATGTACATACTTTGATCGAATGGATGAACTTCCGATTGTTCGTTACGAGGGTTCCCACGATTTTTCAGCTCGAAAAATTATTTTGCAAAAAGTTGAAATCACTTTGTGGATTTAAAATAAAAGAATGTACAAAAATCCTCGTTAAAAGTCTGAAATTTTCGTTAACGGGGTTACACGAACATCAAATAATGTACAATATATTTGTGTGTCTTTCAGGGTCTTGTAATCCTGCACTACATTGGGATATTCTATGTTGTTCGTCGATCGGAATTCTTTTTGTGATCAGAATCTAGTCTGCATTACGAAATCATTGTGAAATAAATCACTGTTTATGTATTTGTTTGTCGAAGAGAGTTCGGTTGCATTGTCGAGGGTGAATGTGCGCGTCTGGGAGGGCTGTGTAAGATATCTAACGAAACTTCTTACCTTCCTCGTTATTATATCATCGTTACGTGTTGTTTGTCCAAAGTTGTCGGTTCCCTGCTACGATACAAGCAGACCGTACACATGCTGGCATCCGAGGAGGACGCAAAAAAAGACGTTTCAGGTTCGACGAGGATGCGTAAGCGTGCAGACGGCCGACGTGGATGGCGAAATATTCGACTTTTTCACAACAGAAGACACTGTGACTCGGGTGTTGGACGATCGCCACGGTGTTGCGCGTGTCACGGTCATCGCAACCCCGTTAACCGACGACGGTTCTCGGTCGACCGGTTGCTTTTCGCGGTGAAAGCTTTCCCACTGGCTCTCCGATCGAATTTCCTCGACAATGGTTTCCCAATTTTTCTCTCGATAATAATTGTATCGCTCGTTGAAAAAACGGCCCACGTTACCGACGTTTCGACTTGGTCTTACCTTGAAACAGGTGGTCGGTACAATGCGCGATTCGTACCTACTTAACCTCTTCACGTAAGTAAGTACCTCTTCGATGTAATTTTTCAAACGAATACCATTTGATTTCGTTTAAATTTACTCGTACAAGGAATGGCCACGAAAAAGTATACATTTGTTTTACAGAATACTCGGTGAATGTGAAAATGTGTTCGTTTTAATATACATACAGGGTGTTTGGCCATTGGCCTGGAAGAAAATTTTAATGGACGATTCCAGAAGCGAAATGTAAGAGGAAAATGAAGAATAGCAATTTGTTGATCGAGGCTTTGTTAAAAAGTTATTAACGTTTAAAGTTCCGCCTGTAGAACGGGAATCTGCGAACAACTGTGTACACGCTATACATATGTATAGTGGTTCTCACTGAAAAAAACCTGTAAGGCTGTCGATGAGTCGGTAAATAGAGTTTCTCGTGCAGAGCGAGAACCATTATCGCATACACGCGACTGTACGCAGGTTGCCGTTCTACAGGCGGAACTTTTTAACGAAGCCTCGATCAACAAATTGCTATTCTTCATTTTCGCCTCTAGAATCTCCCATTAAAATGTTCTCCTTATTAGGCCTAGTGACCGAACACCCTGTAGAAAACTCGATGATGATGATGATGATGATGATGATGATGACGACGACGAGTACTTACTTGAGAACTTGTGACGAGTCGGACTCGTAATTGTAAGGCAAGGGGTTAATAACGAACACGATTGTATAATTTCTAATTGCGAAACGATCTTTGCTTACAGCGCGAGCGTAATAAATAAAAATAAAATGGCATCGTTGGCCCCGGATATTACGGAAATTCGCAAGATAAACAAGGCGTGTACTGTCCACGGGACGGCGACAAAAAAAAGGATCGTTTGTGGTCGTAACAGCGAGCGGGTAGCATATGCCGCGGAAGTCACCAGTCCTATGATGAAGATGCTCTCGAAACTCCTAGAACGGACTGCGTTTTTAAAGAGAAAGAGACACGGTTCTAGCAGCGACGAAACTAATGTCTGCTGTCCACTCGAGAACTCGATAAGAGCTCTTTCACACGAGCGAAACGACGAGTCTTCGGCCGATAGAGCCCTTGCCTTGCTCTTGCCTTTAGAAATTGTTCCAAGTTTCGAAGCCCACGAACACTCGAACGCGATCAGACGCTTAGAAATGTCGAAGGTGTTGGGAGTACCAAGAGCTTCGATAGCAGAGTATTTTTAATATTTCAAGTAAATAAAGTTCAGCTGCTGAAATAACAAAGAGAAACGAGGTCGCTTTTACCAATCGGAGATGCAACCCTTGAAACTTTTGCGCTCGAAGCTATTATATAGCTCCCGTAGATCAATTTAGAAAAAAAGTTATACTGAACTGATGTAGATCCGTAACAGTTTGAATTTTTTTCGTTTTAATTCAGAACCGATGAACAAATTTGTATGGGAACGTGACTGTTTTGTAGAAAATGAATTACAGAATAGTGGGAAGCGTAAAGCCAAGTAAATGATGGCGTTTTTATAGAAATTTCGTCCAGCGTGCAACAGTTTGAAAGGTGTTTCGAGCACTGGTTCTGACTGGATAGATTGTACGGATTTCGGATCGGTGCCATCGCTAGATCGGTCGAGCGCGTGTGCGCGCGCATTTAAAAGAGAGGAAGAAACGCGCGGGTGGGGTTGTCGGGTGGAAGTGGAAGTGGAGAAGCGGAGGATCGAAGAGAAATGAGATGCGCATAGAAAGGTGGAGAGAAGAAAACGGCGGTACCGGCAAACTGAACGTTTCAATGCACGCTGAGCGCTCGGGCGGCGCGCACTCGACAAAACAAGGACTGTTCAAAGTTGCTGCGTTTCCTCCCATCATCGGGACCGACGAAAAGAAACGTACGAATCGCCAGGAAAATCACGGGAAACCAGTGTGACGTTTTACGATAATTCGAAGAAGATGGCCCGATTCGTTCGTCCACGCGCGTGCTTCTTCCTGCTCCTAGCCATCCACTTGGACCAACTCTTCCCTTCGAAACGAGGTATGTAGGTACATACATACGTATTACGTCTCTTGAATATACAGTTCGATAAAAGCATTTTATTCGCTAAGGATACAATTATCACCCGAACTAAAAGAAATCCGAACGTCTCAATGTTTAGATATACGACGATATCTTAAAGTTGTAACACAGATTTTCTTTTGTTTGTCAAATGTAAAGAAAATAGAAAATCACGTTTACAAATTGTTTAATATGAATCGAAATATGTATATCGATAATGGATTTTCAGTAAATTCGGTGCAACGTTACGTTACAAATAACTGGGAATAAATAAAAAATGAACATTTAACGAAGAGTACGACGACTACGGATAGAACGAAAATTGTACTTAAAATTCAACCAAAATTGAAATTATTTAGTCGAATTGAAAAAATGTTTACACGAAGGAATTATTTTGTTTCGTTCGCTAAGGAGGACCAAGATCTGTGGATGTTGCATCGAAGCAACACATTTTACCATTGCCATTTCTTTTTTCTAAATGGGGAGAGGGGGAGGGGGAGGGGGAGGGGGTGTGTCTTTCTTTGACAGCGGTTAACCATATATCACGTAAAAGGCCCCAGGGAATTCTGAAATATCAAAAAGCAATTTTGTCGCTATCCCCTTTATAGTTCTCGAGAAACTAACACTTTGCGTGATTCGCTATTGAAAAAAACAATGTTACGGAGCAATAATAATATCCGACCGACTGTATGAAGTTAAATTTCGGATAAAATTAAAAATGATTATTCAATAAATTATGAGTTTAGTCATAGCTTGTATTAATTGTATTAAATTAGAGTGTTGATAATAAAGGAAAAAAGCGTTGTAGAGCTTTCCAGTGAAATAACTTGGCGCGCGTACTCGTTTCATTCTTATCATTGCACAAATCACGAGTTTCCTTTTAACTTGTCAACGTGTATACTCCCTACTGATTTATAGAGACTCTATTCAAACACTGTTGCAAAACGGCTCTCATAAAAATACGAGTACCGATTTTTAGTTTAATGGAATTGTTAGATAACGGTATGTATTTATAAATAGCACGAAATACCTGATAGGACACGACGTATGCAACGTAATGCAACAATTACGTTGAGAATATTATGCCATTTAGTCGTTTCCAACAAAAGATAAAGCAGTCTTATTTCTAAGAGAGATCTTGAACCGCGCATCGTTAAGATAACAGATGATTATTCATTCCGTCCTTGCTGAAAAAAAGGAACATGTTTTTAATATCGAACATTAACGTTTATCCAACGAAGCAACAACGATGAAAAATATTTGATCCAATTGGTTCTATTACCATGGAAAGAAAAAAACACAATATCGCGAAGAAACGTCCGATGAGTCACGATCAATTGAATTTTTCGAATCATAGCACGGTCGCGTTCCTCTTAATATCTTATGTGGACAAATTTAATTGATACGATTACAATCGTTTAACGATACAATAGAATTAAATCGCCTAAATCGAAGATTCTTTGTGTACTATGGATCGCATTATATGTATTCGTATTACGTCGCGCGATAATATTCCAAGAACTTTTGGTTCCATACATATGCACGGTGTGTCGGCCATTAAAGACTTTTTTTTTCTCTCGAAATTACGTAGGATTTCGGAGTTATGTGTATCGATCGAAAATTATTGTAATTGACCCTCGCGACCAAAAATAATTTTTCCAGAACGATTTGAAATTTTTGAATTTAATTTTGTTAATAACTTTTCAACGAAGCCTCGATCAACAAATTGATATTCCTCGTTTCGTCTTACTTTGGCTGCTAGAATCTCCCATTAAAATGTTCTCTCAGGCCTAGTGGCCGACACACCCTGTAAGTACATATGTACGTACATAAGTAGGTACAACACTATGACCGAATCACAAAGTAAATAATATTCGATGGTACATGGCTATTCATTCAACCAAGCGCCCCGTTATCTTTCCTTTTATTTGGAAAGCTCTTATATTACATTCGATTTTTGTTACATTATCAACACTAATTGTCTGAACATCCTACTACTCAAACCTTTTACCGTTCGACCATATTCTGTTGCGCGAACAGAGCTTGTGCCACTTTGTTTCGATAACAGAAGTCTAGATTGATACCATCTGCAGAGAAAAATGAAACCGATGGCCTATGGTAAAAGTATAGTATTCGTTATTCCGAATATAATTTCACAGCGTTGGAAATTGTTATAATCGTGGCTATCCAAGACTTTCCTCGTTATCGTTGCATTCGTTGCAACAGGAAGGATTCCGCAACGGCTTAAATTCTGTCAGGAGTAAAAGAAAAATGTTAGACAGATAAGAGATAACCGCGTCATACGGTACACCACACCGCGTTGGTCCCTGAATAAAATTCTTATTTTCTTTTCAATGTAATCTCGTTGGAGTGTTGATATTAACACACTATTCTATCAAAACGTATCATTCGATTTGTGTTTAGATGTAAATAACTGTGGGGAAAAAACTTGAAATATTTTTACGCACAAGTTCCCAAACATTGCGTGCATAAAAGATTTTGATAAAACTTTACACTCTCGTGGAGTAACTGAAAATTGAAATGACGTAGACGGGTGGAGCGGCACCCGGTGATATCGCGAGCGAGAAGCAATAAAGTTTTATTCGCTGCGAGCGTAATTGTTCCGTGGACGCTTTTCTTTTGAAGGGTTGGCGATGGTCGAGGCGAGAATGGAAGCACAGTTTGAGAAATGTTGCGGTCTTGGAACGTCGTGGGCGATGGAAGGACTCGGATGCGAAAAGTTCACGGGACCGGTGTCCGGGGTACCGACAGTGGAGCAAGGTCTTTGCTTGGAAGCCGTGGACATTTGCTGCGTGAGAGCGTATCACGAACGACAATGCGAGAAAGGGAAATCGGATGCACGTGCTGGTTTAGCATGCGTTACCGGCACTAAAACCAGACGCCTGGGACCAGGCGATTATCATCGCGACTGTTGCGAAGGCTGTAAATTGGGTAAAATCCCAATCCTACCCCCTACTACCGGACACTCGAAGCTTTCGAAAACCTGATATTTATTCCTTTTAATCGTGTCGCTGTCATCGGTAGACCGCGGATGTTTATGCATTTCATTCTCAACAAACTACAGAGTGCACTTGAAACATGCATAAATGTAAGAAATACATAAAGTATGTAAGATACTGTGTCGATGCCTCCCGTAAGTAGGTACTCGCCACCAGACGCTAATGCTCTTCACCGACCCTTTCCTTCCTATACATACATACATGTTTTTTCCATATACATACCTATAAACCCTACAGTTGCTGGAACTTGATAAGTGACCTAAATCATATCGTACTACGATTAGAGTTTAAGGGATACAGCTTACACGCTGAAGCTTAAAATAGTGTATCGATTCTTATTAAATAAGTTCGTTATTCGTTAAAATGTTATTGTGATATTTACTAGATATAGTATATGGTACATGTACATGTACATGTTCCTCGATCGATTATTAAATATTCCGTCGGCGGCAGGCGGGGGCTTACTAGGAATATTCGGCCTTTTGCCGACGAGTCCCGATCATAGACCTGCCCAACTATTCCTACACCCAAGCAAAACCCCTCGATATCAATTATTATATCTAGGGGTTGAAACAACCCTTTACAAAGCTTCACCGTTTCATTAATTCTATTAATAAAAATATGAATATGCATAAAGATCCGGTACAGTCTAGTGATTAGCGATGCTATTATAAAGTGAGAAATGCAAATGTTTAATATACATATGTATCCGTTTCTCTCGATACTAACGATAAGATTTAAGAAAATGTATGTAGATCGAGAAAACAGAGGCCAAAGGGGTTACTATTCCCAACGCGATGATTGAATTTTAGGTATCTTGACTGGATCCATGGGCCAAGAGTGCGCTTTTAAAAAGTTTACCTTCGGAATCCCCTGGGATCCGGCATTTCTGCAGTGTTGTTACGAAGCGTCACCGACCACCACGACAACGTCAACTTCCGATTCTACGAACGCAACTTTGTCGAGCGAAACTACCGAAACTTGGTCATCTTCTTCTGCTACTTCTTCTTCTTCTTCTTCTTCGACGGACGCGACGCAAACATCGTCCGAATTCTCAATTCCTACGCCTCGTATGTAAAATTATCAAAACTATTACATCTATCTCGATACCGTAACATTGAAATTTCCTTCGCGATTAGGATTACTGGAATTTCAAGTGTTATTATCAATACGCATAAATTGTACGTTGGTAGTAGTAAAATATTAACTTACAGCTATAGATGACATCTGCCAACTCATGAAACATTTATTGTGCTCCGACATCTGCGTTCCCACGCCAGGATCATATTATTGTAAATGTCGCCAAGGTTTCACTCTGCTGGAAGATGGAAAAAGTTGTAGAGAAGATCTACCGACCGACGACAGGTATAATACAAGTACATAGTAATAATAGTATTAATATTTCATACTTTACTCAGTTTACGATACGTTAAAATATTTTTAAAAAATATTGTACGTTTTCTGATTTAGATGCAAAACGAGCAACCCGTGCGAGCAGCGTTGCACGGACAATGGAGTCGCGGTCACGTGTAGCTGCGATCCCGATTATGTCTTGGCGAACGACAAACGTTCTTGCATTCGTAAACCATCGAAAACGAACAAGAGCACTCGACCGGGCGAAAACACCGATCCACTTTGTCCGAACGGTTATCGGTATAACGCTACGAATCAGGTTTGCGACGGTAAGTGTTACTAAATCAGATTTGCAACAAGACCGGATAATATGGATCACCGACTTGGTTCAAATTTCCTGCACACAGACAGTAACAACTAACGAAATCGGTGCATCCACGTTACGTAAAATCATTTTGCTAGATACGCGTTACGTCTCTATGTATACGTCTTCGTCGATGAATATCGATGAAGAAGGGTTTGTATACCGAAGTACAGTAGTTTGGAAACTACTATTGTAGATAGTGCACGTTAACAATCGCATATACGTAAAAATACAAATTTTCGTACAACGTTTACACGTCGAAAGTGCTTCTTCGTCGCAACTTTTAAGCTTACTTTTATATTCGCTCAACGAAACGGAACATTTGTTCTTGCGTGTTACGTCCACGTAATGTTGCATCGCAATTGTTGCTTCTGCCTACGGTGACTTTTGTTGGCATTGCGTATCCCGCCGCTTAGACGTGAACGAGTGCATAGAAAAAGGATCGTGCCCTGGTCAATGTGAAAACACTATAGGCTCTTATATATGCTCGGCGAAAAATCTGCTCGGAAACATACCTTACGAAGATTGTCCAGCTGGATACCAATGGGAACCTGCAACAAACCTCTGCACAGGTAAGTAGATTTTTAAATACGGTAATGTGAATCGTTATTTGCCTATCGCAATAGGAAATCGATACAAGAAAGATCTATTCGTTATGGGCGAGAACCTGTAACGCAATTTAAGAATTTAAGAGAAAATAATGTTTACAGATATCGACGAATGTAATTTATTACCAGAACCGTGTCCTAGCGACAAAAATTTTTGCGTCAATACACAAGGTAGCTTCAGTTGCCTCGAAATGAAAGGAATCAAATCCTGTCCAGCAGGATTCAAGTTCGATAAATTATCCCAGCAATGCAAAGGTATCTATTGCGTAAATAACACGCGAATCAACCAATACCGAGAACGGCCGTTCAGAGATTTTATTTCTCTTCGTTTCCCAATAATGAACTTTTATTTTATTATTTTTTCTAGTAAACTAACATGATAACATTCTTGTACTTGTGTTTTCCTATTATCGCCAGATGTGAACGAATGCGAAGAAGGTATTCACAGTTGTCTCGAGGGCACAGAAGTATGTCGGAATATCGAGGGCGCTTACGAATGCGATATAAAATGCAAGAAAGGATTCACGTATAACATCAATTTCGGCAATTGCACCGGTAAATATTTTCCTGTTCTTTTAATATTTCATTCAAACAACTAACTGGTAAAGTTCACTGTTTTTACGCTATAGATTATGCAATAACCATCTAACGCGTCGATAATATGTAATTTTCTTTTTCTGATATTAACTTTTCCCTGTAGGTGTGTGCATGAATAAAACCATTTTTCATACCTTCGCTAATTAATCGAACGGTCGAATGTACCTACCGATCGGAAATTTAACGTATGTAAATGCCTGCGTCGATCCAGCATGCACTGTATCGTTATCTGCATGTGAGTAGACATCTTTATACGTACATTCTTACGTACTTACGTTTCCGTATTTTTCTTATTTACCACTTTATGATAACGCGGTAAAACTTTTTATTAGAAAGGATCGAAATACATATCACCGCCGACGCGAATCGACCGATTCGAGTAGAAATAATTTTTCTAGAAAATTCTGATTCCGAATTCTTATTAAATTTCGCTATCACCCGCTATCGCCCGCTATCGCCCGCTATCGCCGTATAATTTTTTTTTTTTATCTCTAGACGTGGACGAGTGCGTCGGGAATCCTTGTTTGGGAACGAATACCACGTGTAAAAATACAATAGGGAGTTACGAATGCACACGGGCCTTGAATAAATCTTTGATTCGCTCTTCGCTCGACCAAACGACAGAATTGTCAATTTGCACCGCTGGATACAAGTCAACGAACAATCCCACGGAATCCTGCACCGACGTTGACGAATGTAAAGAGCAGTTGCACTCTTGCGACCTGGACGAACAATGTATCAACGAAATCGGTAGTTACAGGTGCGTTTAAAAAGATTTTACAAGTTTACCCGCGTCTGAAAAACCTTGCAATTTTATATGTCTGGTAATAGTACATAATTCGTTGTATATTCAATTAATTAGATGCGAATTATTGTACGAAGAGAACTCCAGTTTGGACGAGAAGGAGAAAACTGATGATGATTTCTCGTACGGTAGAGGATACAAACCTCAAATTACAATCGAGGCTTCGACGCCGGTTTCTAAAGTTCGTAACGCGACGCTGATTTGCGAGTCGGGGTTCATTTTCGACCAACTAAACCGGGACTGTATCGGTAAAAAAAGATATAAAGAAATTAATATTATACGATCGTACACCGAACTTGCATACTAATTAGAAAAATAATTATTGGTGATTCTAAAATTGTTAATTTTATAGATATCGACGAGTGTAGCAACGGTTTATCGAACTGTGGCATCGGTGAACAGTGTGAAAATTTTGAGGGAGGATACGGATGCTCTGTAGCAGCGTGTCCCCTTGGTTTTCAGCTACGTAATAATAGCGATTACTTTAGCAGTGTCGACGAGTCTTGCAAGGATATAAACGAATGTGTACTTGGATTACATTCTTGCAACTCGTCGACTCATTATTGCGTTAATACGCATGGTTCTTACTCTTGCGAGTCGTTTACGACAACTACAACTACAACTACAACTACAACTACAACCGCAACTAGGACAAAGAAACCTTTCTATGCTGCAACGAGTAATAAAGTACAGGTACATACGTGTATACATAACCGAAACTTTTTTTAAATGAAAATACATATTCCATTTCGTGAAAATAAATGAAACGGATGAAATGTTATAGTTTCCGGGAGAAGCAACTGCAATCGAAACGTTTGAAATGAAATGAATGTTGTAGAATGTCGGCCGTTTGTCGTCTCTGGAGGCCTGTAAGCGCGGTTACGCGAGGACATTGGATACCGGGGAATGCACGGACGTCGACGAGTGCGTCTCAGGACCGGGTTGCCGGGATTACGAACAGTGTCGCAATATACCGGGCGGCTACGAATGTTCGCCACTTTGTACCACCGGTTGGTACTTTAGCACAGCGACGAAAGGCTGCCAAGACGTCGACGAGTGTCTTTTGGGCAGGCACGATTGTCACCAGGGTACACACAGATGCATCAACACAAATGGTTCTTTCTTTTGCGAATTGATACCAGCTTGCAGCGCGGGTTTTAAACGTTCCTTTAGCGGGGTTTGCGTCGACGTCGACGAGTGCTCGGAAAACATGCACAACTGTCGATTAGAGTTGCATCAGTATTGCGTGAATAAAAACGGCACTTTCGAATGCCTTACGAGGTTACCGTTATGCCAGTCGGGGTACGAGTATTCTCTGGTTAGCAGACGATGCAAAGATATCGACGAATGTAGCACCGGCCGATACAAGTGTGACTCGAAATCCTTGGAGAAATGCATCAATCTACCTGGAACGTACAGGTATATTATCTTCGTTTAATCGTTCGGAGTCAGAAATTAATATTTTTTTTCCCATATTTTTGAAAACTGATTTAAACGTTGATCTATTTAGAAATAGCCTACGAGTATGTTACTATTGTGGTATCACTCTCCCCATCACGTTGATCTATTTAGGTGCGAAAGGCCTGCGACGCAGTTTGGCCGTCAGCGTCAGAGACCAGCCTGCCCTTCCGGTTACAGATACCACCCCCGATTAAGAAAATGCACAGGTACAACTTGACAAATTTCACGGAAGATCGTTTCTTTATATTTTCAATTCTAATCCCAAGAGAAACGGTAAGAAAGAAATATTTTTAGTCTTCTGAAATAAAGTTTTAATGATCATATTTAACGATAACATTTTTTCAGGGCGAAAGTCGTAAATACTTTTATTCGAATGTTGCAACGTTTAATATGTTAACGAAACACGTGACAGTATAGTATATTAGATATTATTAGATTGCATATCCTTCGGGTTTAGGCGTTAGCTGTTTATGTGCATGTAAATTTGTTTTGTACTGCTGTAAAATATGCTTTGTTACGTCGTGTGCATCGTATTTGTGTAAAGAAGTAGTTTCGAGTCATATCGCGATAGAATTAGATTTAATTGATCGGTGGAAGTTTGCATTGGTACGTTTAATACCGAAACCACCGAATCGTCTGTACGCTGGAGCTGATTAGAAATTTATATGTACTTGATATAGATGTAGACGAGTGCGCGGAGGGTTTGGACGTCTGCGAGGGCGAGGTTTGTTACAACCAGCCGGGCGGTTACAGTTGCGCCAAGCCTCCGGTGCCGATCACCAGGAAACCGACCACGGTCACGGTCACGGTCACGTTGCCAGTATCGGCGAACCAGAAGTGCGCCGACGGTAGCAAATTCGTGAGGAATCGCGGCTGCGTCGACATCGACGAGTGTCGCGAAGTAGAAGACGTGTGCACCAGCAACGAACAATGCGTGAATACGATAGGGAGTTACAGTTGCAATTGTAAGATCGGCTACAGACGCGATAATCTCACCCAAGCTTGCGTGGACATCAACGAATGTCAAATACAGGTAAACGCGAACATTCGGATTTAAATATCTCGCAACAAGACTGGGTTCGAATGTGTGTGTTCGGGTAAGAAGAAAAATATTATTTTGTTGCAGGAAGACAGTTGTTTGCCAACGCAAAGGTGCGACAATACCATTGGAAGTTACACCTGTACGCGATTTTTACCGTGCGGTACAGGATACACTTTGAACGCCGCCACCGAGATCTGCGAGGACGACGACGAATGTAGCCTTGGCACTCACGATTGCGGGGATGGTTATCATTGCAGAAACACGCTCGGTTCTTACCGGTGCGATCGCAATCCGCGTATGCCGGCCCCACAGCCACGAACAGCGGTTGCAACCACCGCCAAGACAACCACACCGATCACGACCACGACCACGACCACGACCACGACCAATTCTTCGTTCAAGCCCCCCCAATGGCCGCACACTTGCCCCGTCGGATTCGAGCTCGGTTCTGGAAACATATGTTTCGATGTAGACGAGTGCCAACAGAATCCAAATCCTTGCGGCAGAGCGATGCTGCGTTGCGTCAATACGGTGGGATCTTACAAGTACATGTCACAAACTCTGATAACAATTCTATACGTGTATTTGATCGGCAAAATTATTTTAATCGGAAAACGAATGATTTTCATTTATCCTGGTAGAAGAGATTCTAACGACTAACGATTAAAATAATTGTTAGGTGTGCATCGAGAGTGATATGCAGCAACGGATACACTTTGGACCCGTTGTCGGGGCAATATTGCGTGGACAGGGACGAGTGCAAAGATGGTAGCCACGAATGTGCTCCGGATCAAAGTTGCGAGAACAGATTGGGTGGATACGTTTGCGTGTGCCCGGCTGGACACGTAAACGGACCGAACAAGGACTGTGTGGACATTGACGAGTGCAGTGTTTATAGTAATATATGCGGACCGAACAGCCAATGCGAGAACACCGTTGGCTCTTATCGATGCAGCTGCGAGAGTGGCTTCGAAAATGTTGCTGGTTACAACGGTGCTTGCCAAGTAAGTCGTAAACGAATTAATTTTACGTTAGAAAAAAGTTGTCAATTCGTTTCGTTTAGATATTCGCAAACCGTTTAGCTAATATTTATGAAATTTTAGGACGTCGACGAGTGTCTGCGGACCCCCGGTTTATGCCAACACGCGTGCATAAATGTTTGGGGTAGCTACAGATGCAGCTGCAAACCTGGATTTAGGTTAAACGCGGACAATCGTTCTTGCACGGACGTTGACGAGTGCACGGAATTCAAAAGCAATAATCTCTGCGTAGGAATTTGCGAGAACACGCCGGGAAGTTATGGTTGCAAATGCCCGGACGGTTACAGACTCGGTCTCGACGGCCGTTCTTGCGAAGGTACATTTTTACCCGGGTTAAAGTCATCCGCATCTTTCTTATCGGCCACGTTTATCCAACGTTTCGACAATCGATGTTCTTTCCTCCATACTGTACCACGCGTTCGAATATATTAACAGACGTAAGCGACAAAGCATTGATACGAAACTGCGCGCCGTTTAAACGGTTTATTACGCGCGTTCTTCCTCCATTCCCTTTTTCAATTATGCAGTATAATCTGTACTTGACCTACTTGGAAAGATCTGGGCCGCCGCGCCGCGCCGTGGCGGTTCAATCATAGATTATACTCGTGTGCTCTTGAATTTCTCATGACCGCTGTCGTTTGTTTTAATATAATTCCTACTTATTTTCAAGATATCGACGAATGCAGCACGGGGACCGTATGTAGAGGGGCCGACGAGATTTGTCATAATACCAGAGGCAGCTTTCGCTGCAACAGAATAAATTGCCCTGCGGGATATCACCGGGACCATGAACGAAAAAAGTAAGCATCTTATCGTTTTTTTTAAGAAACAAAACTCACCTCTACGAGTATATACCCATATTTAGAAAAAGTTTACACGTATCAAACCTTATTCAACTTTTCTCGAAAACAACGTTTTCTTTTTTTCGCATCGTGATCGAAGAAATGGGGATAAAGTTAAACGGGTCACGAGATCGACAGCGCGTTAATTTTTTGATATAATTTCAGTCGTTGCGTGCGAACGTGGCCTTGTCAGATAAACAACGCAGCCTGCATGAGATCGCCGGCCCATTATTCCTACAATTTCATTACTCTTGTGAGCATGTTGCCGATATCGGCCAACAAGCCGGAGGAATTATTTAAGATGAAAGGGTACCATTTATCGAATTCTGCGATGCAATTCAGCATGGCGTTCGTGGAAGCACGTGCCCCGCCTGGCGTTCAACGCGCGACCGAATCGTGTTTCGCTTTGAGAAGACCGGCGCCGACGCAAGCTGTCTTGGTAATGACACGAAGCATACAAGGCCCGCAAGAAATCGAACTCGATCTGAGCATGGAAGTGTACCACAACACGATCTTCGCCGGAAGCGCGGTAGCCAAGATCCTCATTTTCGTCTCTCAATACGAATTTTAAAAGCTTTTAAAACATTTTTATTTTACACGCGCGTCAATTTAATAGAAATATACGAGACTTTACACACGATCCCTTCCTTTCAATTTTCTTTGTATCGTTAAATAATCATTTTCTCTGTATATTTCTCAACGGCAATCCTTCTTCCTCCTACTATAATCATCGAAACGTATCCTTTCGATTAGTAATAGAATTTTAACAGTCGATTCCCCTAGTATGTATTTTGTAAAATGATTAAGCGTGTCGAAAGAAAATTTTATTTCCTATACATCCAAATTGTACGATTTCCAATGTACATTTTCCTTTTTCGCTTC